>NC_090253.1:3068290-3243290 GCF_037325665.1 Littorina saxatilis
TAGTGGATAAATAAGGGTGCACGAAATACTGGGATATCAAAAAAGTTTTAATTATACACAATTTACCACTAATGCTTAAATTCCGTTTTGACCACATTCCAACAATTCTTTCAATTCTATCAAACCGTACTGACCAATTCTCTTCAATGTCAGAAGCACCGATATCGTTTCTAAATATTATACCCAAAATTGTTAACTGTTTTTTCCATCTTATATTACAGTATTGCTCAAGACTGTTCTTCATGGATCCTAGCCACATTGCCTCTGTTTTATTTTCATTCAGATGTAAATTTGAAATACATGAAAACTGCTTTACTATTAACAGTACTTGTTGGAGATCGTGTTTATCTTTAAGGAACATTGTTACGTCGTCTGCATACATTGCCAATTTTAAAATATATTCCAAATTGGTTTTTGAATGAAATGACGGGAATTTTAAGCCTTTTATATTTGGGTCACTGCGTATCTTAATGGCTAAAAGTTCTAGGCCAAGGACAAAGGCCATCGGTGAAAAATTACATCCCTGACGAATTCCGGTTAATACGTCGAATTCCTCAGAGATCCATCCCATGTAATTGATGCAACTTGTGGTATTATTCGTTAACATTTTTACGGAATTCAAAAAGTTATCACCGAAACCAAATTTTCTAAATGCCCAATACATATAATCTTTGGAAATTGAGTCAAAAGCACGTGAAAAGTCAAGGGCAAGTAAAATGCCTGGTTCATTTTTCTGATTCATAAAATCTGTTACGTCATCAATCAATCGAATAACATCGCTTGTTTGTCTCCCTTTAGTAAAACCGACTTGATCTTCTGAGATAATATCAGTAATGACAGATGCGAGGCGAATTGCTAAACACTTTGCAATTATTTTGTAGTCAGTATTTGTTAGCGAAATTGGTCTCCAATTAATTAGGCTGTCCCGTGGTAAATCTTTTCCTTTGTGGAGTAAGGAAATAACTGCTCTTTTTTGTGTAGTCGACATCTCACCGACTTGAAAGGATGTTTGTAGAGAATTGAAAACCATCGTCTTTAGGCTCGGCCAAAAAAACTTCACGAAACTAGCTGTAAGCCCGTCCAAACCTGGCGATGATCCGTTCCTCAATAACTGTAATGCTCTGCCAATTTCGTCAATAGTAAATTCACGGTCCATGTCAACTTTCTGTTCTTGTGTTAACTGTGGAATATTTAATCCATCAACTTCACGTTCAGCTTTATTTTCGTCAAAATCAATATTTTTTCCAAATACATCGTGGTAAAATTTTGTTTGCTCTTTCATTATTTCTTCTTGTGATGTAATCATATTCCCGGAATCATCCATTAATTTGTCCATTATCTTAACGTTTGCTCTTATCTTTTCAAGATTCAGGAAGTAGCGAGTGTTTTTCTCACCCTGTTCAATAAATCTTTCTCGCGATCTTACTTGTGCACTCTTTGCTTCTTGAATATTGAATATTTCAAGTTTGTGCTTTAAATTTTCTCTTTGTGTTAACAAATCCTGATTTTTTGTATCAATTGACAATTTCTTATCTGTTTCGTTAAGTTGCTTTTGCAACATAGATTTATTATCAATGTTTTGCTTATGTTTATTTTTACTAAATCGTATGCAGAATTCCCTTATCTGAATTTTACAGAAATCCCATTTGTCGTGGGGGTTGTCCTCGAAATGATCATTCATATACTGTTCCAAAAACACATTCATTTTGTCAACAAACTCAGAATCACGCAAAAGGCTGTCATTAAATTTCCAATACGAAGGACCTCTTACTATATGTGTTAAATTATAATACATAATTACCAGTTTGTATATGTTTTGCAGGCACTCTCTGCACCGACAAAAGTGCTTAATAGATTAAATACTATCCTTTTTAAATTTTTGTGGAAACGGAAGTACTCAAATAGTAAAGCTTTTGAAAAGGTGAAACGAACAGTTGTATGTAATAAAATAGAAATAGGCGGTATTAACATGATAAATATGCATGATATGCAGACATCCTTTTTGTTATGTTGGGCAGCCAGGTTACAACAAACAGATTTTGCAAATTGGCAATTGATTCCAAGACATTATTTTGAGGTTCTTGGAAGCCAGCTGTGTTGCTTTAAATCAACTGCCAAACCGAAACAGTTTATTGGTCTGACCAGAGTTAAATCAAAATTTTGGCAACAAGTTTTAAAAATATGGATTGAGAACAGATATTTATTTCCTGTTCAAAAAGAAAGTATTTTTGATCAATGTTTGTGGAATAATGCAGATATTATTTTTAGAAAGAATGTGTTGTGTTTTGATAAATGGATTGAAGCCGGTGTGAATTGTGTACGTGATGTATGGATAGACGAAAATATTGTGTCATTTGAACATATTTGTGCCATTGTCGGATATAGTGCCACAAGGCTGTTTGAGTACAACGCTTTGCACACGGCCCTCTGCGCGCGAGCACTGCGAGACAACACAGTTAAAGAAGACGCGGGTGACGAGCCTCCTGCGACCTGTTTTCAGGGCGTGCTAAATAACCCTTCCCCGAAGAAATTTCGTGCGATATTAACGCAATCCAAAGCCAGTGAACCCTGCTCTGTAAAATTTTGGTCCCACAAATATAACATTTGCATTGACGAAAAGTATTGGGTCCTGGCAAGTGCATGTACAAGCGAAGAAAGATTAAAGTTACTCCAATGGAAAATTTTACATAATATTTATCCGAAGTTAAAAGAAAATAGTTTATGTAGTCTTTGTAATGAAATGGATTATATTGAACACTTCTTTTGGAAATGTAGCAAAATGAAATTGTTTTGGGAAAGTGTTAGAAGATGTATATTTGTTAATACGGGAGAAAATATTATATTAACAGAAAAAGATGTATTGTTTGGTTATTCTCCAGAAGTGCAAACCCCCACAAACAAAATTATTAATCATATTTTGCTCATTTCAAAAATGTGTATCAGTAAGTACAGATATGGTAGGCCTATTGATATAAATGTGATGTTAGGATATGAATTAGCGTTGAGATATTTCAGCATTGTATAAATGTTGAAGGATGAATGTTGATACGTTATAGACGGATGCTTGAATTTTTTTGATTAAAAGCCCCACAATGATGTGCTTGGCAAATTAAAAAAAAAAAAAAAAAAAAAAAAAGGGTGCACGAAATACATCATAGCTGGCTCTACTTTCTGTCGTCCTTGACATTCCAAAATGCACACGTACCTGTCGACCGGATGTGCAAGGGGTAACCACGCTTTTGAGAACTTGCGCGAGGGTCGTTCAGTGCAATAGCATTATTTGTATTTTTGACCAAAATATGACATTTTACACAGATCAAGACAGTCAGTGTTCCTCCGAGAACGCGCTAGCGGTCGAGGTGAACAATGACTGTCAAGATCTAGGTAAAATTTCATATTTTGGTCAAAAATACAAATAACATTTATGTATCAATCGATTCTGGTTAGAATTCCTTTTAGTTTTTATGATTGAACGCACACAAACATGCACTATTTTGTAGTCTCGGCTGGCCGCCTAAATATGAAGTTTTGTCGGCTTCTGGCGTCAAATGGCTCAAAGAAGGGAAGTCCAGTGATCAATCGATACATTATTGTTTTAACCCCAGTTCTTGTGAATGAGGTCGCGTCAAAAAAAGTCTTGCATGAAACTAATTTTTCACTGCTTATAATGCTGAGTCACCCACTCACTGAGACAAAGGTCATTGCGGGAACACTTTTGTGCTCATTGCTTCGTCTGCAAGGATTTTAAGAACCCACACGTCTCGCTATGCTTTCTAAAGTGAAGTCTCTTTGCTTTCGCTGGCAGTTCAATATTTAAAAAGACAACAAACTGCTTAAAATAGTAGGACACGCCAAGCCATGTAGTAACTGGTATTCTCTATTTTGAGTTTTGTTCGTTCTTTCAAAACAATCCATTTTTAGAGGAAGGTTACACCATCAACTCCTCTTTTTTTCTTCTCAGGCCTCACCCCCTCAATCCCAAAATGACACACAGCGCTGCTGCTCTATAGGTAGGACTGGAGTAGATCGTAAGCGGGCTTTTTGTTTATCTGACAGTCACGGTCAGACACAGAAACTGACTATTACCCCTCCCCTCCAAATGCTGCTAATCCAAATTTGGACCATGCATTCCACCCTTGGACTTGGGAGTCTAATTCTGATGAGAAATCGTATTTTGACTTTGAAATTTGTTTCAACACAAAATCGTTCTTGAATGCCCACGATCTTGAAGGGGCGTAACCACTCGGTCACGGTGCGTTTACGAAATTGGGGGTAAAATCGACCGAATTACATTACAAATCAGCTTCAGTTGCAAGATCTTGACATGCTTCTCTCTCTCTACATAATTGTACATCTTAACATTTGTGGAGAAACATTTCTATTGAAGTTTATTTTGGCTGACATACTTCCTTCATATCTTCTATAAATACCAGAACGGCGAAATTACCATCAACTCCGCCATGAAACCGGCCCACACCTCCCCCCCCCCTCCCTCCCCCACTAGATCAAAGCGCTCTTCACACACTGAGGCCTACCAACTCCCAGCCTGTAAGACAATATACAGAAAACAGCCCTTCTTCCCTCGCACCATTGACGAGTGGAACGCCCTCCCACCACAGGCAGTAACATCAGCCTCGTGGATGCATTCAAGAGTGAAGACCCTGATTTAGACACCCCCCCCCCCATCTTCTCACCCCCAGCCCCCCCCCCCCCCCCCTGCGATCGGATCCACCCCTCCCCCCTCTTCCCACTCTCAAAACCCTACTCAGCCCCCCCCCCCCCCCCTCCACGTATTGCTGCAGCTAACTCCAAGTACACCAGAATCTTCAAAAAGATGAAGGCGGGTGGAAACTAGAATTTAAGAAGAAGCTACTGCTAGTGCTAGTCCCAAAATGTACATCATGAAACTTCAAAATAACCTGAGTCACGGGGTTCTACAAGTGGCGGTGAGCCGCACGTCTCACACTTGTATTCTACAGTAGCTTATTATGCAAGGTTAATAATAATAATAATGCAAACTTTTATAGCGCTATTATAGAATTTAATGTCTACTCTTAGCGCTTTACAATACATACATCGACCAAGCATACTATATACTAGGCAAAGAAACCGACCAAACATAACCAACAAACTATACATGCACAGGCAGAGAAAACGACCAAACATACAATACACGCACAGGCAAAGATAACGACCAAACATAAGCAAACATACTATGACCAAACATAACCAACATACTATACGCGCGCAGGCAAAGAGAACAATCAGCACATGTAATAATTACTGACAACTAATAATGCAGGCATACAGCAGGGCCGGACCAAATGAGTTGTAAGAGGGGGGGGTTCCTCCTTTTTGGGGGGGGGCAAATCAGCGAAGTGGAGAAGCCACAAGCGCGCGCCTGCAAAGCAGGCGCGCGAACTAGGGGGGTCCGGGGGAAATTTTTTTTGAAAAACGGTTAAAATCTGTGCAATCTGGTGCATTCTGGGCCTTGTTTTGAGGGTTAAGAGCAGCATTGTTTTGGTGCTAAAACTAGTAAAACTCAAAGCAAGGTACATGCTTTTTCCAGGGGTGGGGTTCCGGAACCCCTGGAACCCCCCCCTGGGTCCGGCCCTGTACAGTGACAGTCCAATACACAGCCTAAGCACAAGAACCACAGTAGGCTTCTATATAAAAACGTGTCAACAGTACTATTTACACACACAGAAACAGTGCTGACACAAAGCGCAGAAAATATATATACACGTTATTTTAGGCACTCGGTAGGGGGTGAGGTGGGGCGGGAAGGGGTGGGTGGGGAGATGCTGGAGGGAAAAAAATCACTTGCGCTGAAAGAGGTGTGTTTTGAGATTTGTCTTGAATGTAGTGAGAGAATCTGTGTGTCTGAGAGGCAGAGGTAATCTATTCCAGGTCACAGGGGCTTGATAGGCAAAGGACCTCTCGCCACATGTCTTTGTTTGCACTGTGGGGAGTCGGAAGAGTCGAGTGTCGGCGGCGGAGCGAAGCTGACGGGAGGGGGTGTAGAGATTGAAGAGTTCTGACAAGTATTCTGGGGCAGAACCAGAAACGACGGCAAAAGAAAGAGAGGAGAGTTTGTATTCGATCCTTTTAGTGATAGGCAGCCAGTGTAGAGAGTGAAGAAGGTTATCAAATAACATACACTACTCACCAAATAGGCTGTCATGAATGAAGGACAAGTTTACATGCTCTATCAAAAAAATGAACGAATGAACCGCAATGAGAGTTATCGCACTTTCCAGGAAGCCAGAGTCAAACCTGATTAACAGCAAAATGACAAATTGATGTGTAAAAGAGTAAATAAGGATATTATAATGTTTGAAAAAAATTATAAAGTTGAAGAAGAGTGATGTCAGTCACTTGCTTAGTAGCTACATTTCAGTTAGAAGCGGGCGTCTGTTTTTGTACAGCTATAAATCTTTTTACAGATCTTTCACACCCACAAAATATAAATAAGAAGATATGTAAGTCTTTTCTCACCGGTATTTGCACTTTTTGTCACTTTCAAATACGCTCTTCTTGAACAGGTTCCTCCGCAGCTGTTTAACGCCACCATTCAAGTCATCGTCTGACAATGCAGCAAACACCACCCCTTTCTTCAAAACTGCAATAAAAACACAGACTCTCACTCATCAAAAAAAATTAATTTCAGTTTTACTTGGGAAAGCTGTCACAGCATAGTATGTTTCTGGTACATGATATACTTAAAATGAGCATCCACTGTCTGGTTCATCCATACTGTGTTCAAATTGCATACTGAACTCCTAGCTGCCTTTCGCTGCTCAGTATGCCCACTAAGTAAGGCGTGTACGTAGAACTTCATACTGAATAAAACATTCCATGTGAATTTCTTGAAATTAACTGAACTTTTTTTTTTTAAAGAAAAACTCACCTGTCACGCTTGTCTGGGTTCCCATAGTAACCATAGTCTGCTTCTGGAGGTCTCGCTCTTTCGTCAAAGCATACCGCAGCAAGGTTGGAGTCTGTGGCCCAGTATCTCTCACTTGAGAATTTTCTTTCTTGGGTGATCTCTCTGAAACAATCATTGGGAAAGCAAAACAAAGAAAATACCTCTTACTGTCACTTTGTTATCAGTATAACTATATGTATTGTTGAGTTTTGTTCACACAGTAGTTTATGACCAGACACCAAATAAACAAAACAACTCTTCATTTTGCAATTCATTAGTTGTATCATAAGTGTTTGTCTGTGCCTACTTAAAAGACCACTGGGTCGACATTTTGTTTTGTCAATAATGAAACGTTCCAATAACCTACACTTCTTGGGTTTTTTAATTCATTTTGCTTACCATTCAGAATTTGTGTAGTCTCTTCAATCTCACTCACAGTCTCTGCTTCAGCCAGGTCCAAAGTTTCTGCACATACATATATGTATGACTATGAGTCAATGAGTATGAGATCTATACAAATAAGAAATGACACTACCACAACAAATTCAGCTACAAAACATGTATGATAACTAACCAGGTAATGCAAAAACATAAATCAGAAGATTTCAGCTCATGTTCAGCTTAATACCTCTCAGTTCTGTACATGATAGGACACTGCATCAAACTGACCAAGCCTAATAGTAATAGTAACACTAGCAGTAACATTGGGTACATCTTATTCAGTTATTGCACGCCTGATTTAAACAAAATTGATTAACTAACTGCAATTGCATACTTACTTATCAGTCAACTAATTATCCCCAAGCCTACCTTTAAGTTTCATTATCTGTCATATTACCACATAAAAGCAATTTTTTTTAATACAGTTATACAGACACAGATCTCGACATAAACACACTGACTCGTGAACAAACACACACAGTCACACACACAGTCACACACACAGTCACACACACACACACACACACACACACACACACACACACACACACACACACACACACACACACACACACACACACACACACACACACAGCAGAATGCAGTTCGAGAACACATATTTTCCTTCTCAGCCGGAAAGTCATCAAAAATAAAAACAGTCAGCGGCGTTCTCTTACCTGTAAATAGTGGGCGATCTTGCAGGCAGATCTGTTCTTGCCTTCTTCATAAGTTGTTGATGGGCCGGCAGTGATCTTTTCTTTGGAGCCTGCCGTTTTTATATTTAGTCAAGTTTTGACTAAATATTTTAACATCGAGGGGGAATCGAAACGAGGGTCGTGGTGTATGTGCGTGTGTGCGTGTGTGCGTGTGTGTGTGTGTGTGTGTGTAGAGCGATTCAGACTAAACTACTGGACCGATCTTTATGAAATTTGACATGAGAGTTCCTGGGTATGAAATCCCCATACGTTTTTTTCATTTTTTTGATAAATGTCTTTGATGACGTCATATCCGGCTTTTCGTGAAAGTTGAGGCGGCACTGTCACGCCCTCATTTTTCAACCAAATTGGTTGAAATTTTGGTCAAGTAATCTTCGACGAAGCCCGGGGTTCGGTATTGCATTTCAGCTTGGTGGCTTAAAAATTAATTAATGACTTTGGTCATTAAAAATCGGAAAATTGTAAAAAAAAAAAAAAATTTATAAAACGATCCAAATTTACGTTTATCTTATTCTCCATCATTTGCTGATTCAAAAAACATATAAATATGTTATATTCGGATTAAAAACAAGCTCTGAAAATTAAATATATAAAAATTATTATCAAAATTAAATTGTCCAAATCAATTTAAAAACACTTTCATCTTATTCCTTGTCGGTTCCTGATTCCAAAAACATATAGATATGATATGTTTGGATTAAAAACACGCTCAGAAAGTTAAAACAAAGAGAGGTACAGAAAAGCGTGCTATCCTTCTTAGCGCAACTACTACCCCGCTCTTCTTGTCAATTTCACTGCCTTTGCCATGAGCGGTGGACTGACGATGCTACGAGTATACGGTCTTGCTGAAAAATGGCATTGCGTTCACTTTCATTCTGTGAGTTCGACAGCTACTTGACTAAATATTGTATTTTCGCCTTACGCGACTTGTTTATGCTTAATAAAAAGTTCCCTTTCTAGAGATGAAGCGGTTGCAGGGATCGGATGTACGAGTCTTTACCAAAGACTTTGGTATTAAACAGAATCGACGGTGAATTTTCGTTTCCCTTCGGTCGGTCGTCCGCACAGTTTCATCCACCTTTCTAGCCCTTTCCTGGGCTGGGGGAAATAAAGAAACTTTCCTCCTTGCATGTCTGGTCGATGTGCATACCTAGAGTCGCTCGAACACACGCCATAGACGCAGTGTTTATTGACCATTATGGCGAAGCTATGAGTTGATCCAGTTCCAGAGATTTTGCCGAAGCTTCCGGCAGGGACGCTGAAAGGTCAAGGTCAAATCCCCATGGCAAGCGGAACGAAACTTCCTTATTGCAAGTAGAGATTCAAACAAAGCAATGTACCCAGATCATCTAAGAAAGTGATAATAAAACGTTCTGTGTTATTTTTTTTATTTTACTATTTGTTGACAAACTTTAGATATATGCTTTTTACTTTTCGAACCGAGTTGTTTTACAACATGGTGGCCTAGCAAACGATAAGCCAATCAAAGAACGTAACGCACATTGTCAAGCCACAGGTTGACATTGTAAAGAAAATAAATTTGAGAAAAAATAAAGAAAAACTGGAATTGATGTACACACATACAAACGAACACACACAAAACAAAAATGTATTATTACAGGGATAAAAATATAGGCTTGAGTGGGGTTTGAACCGGGGTCCTCTGAGTTGTGGGGTGGGCGTTGTTACCACTGGGCCAACGGGACATGTGGTTGATGAAATGAAAGTTTTACGCCCTCACGGCAAAGCCATTAGGGGCATGTTACACGGGAAAACCCGGCTTTGTATGAAAATAAAAAATAAAAATGCGGGGGGGGGGGGGGGGGGGATGTAGACAGCTGGCTGCCGGCTGCTAGAGGAGACCTGAAATGGGCTAGGGACCGGGTTGGGTCGTCTTGGGTCAGTGCTGAAATGGTTACTTTTTTGGCTGTTGACCGAACGGACACCCGGGCTTCATATGTTTGCATGCATGTATTCGTGTTTCCAAGGCCTGAGGCTTTCGCTGTGACCCTGGGATCTTTATCGTGCGCATGCGTGCACACGGGGGTGTTCGGACACCGAGGAGAGTCTGCACGAAGTTGACTCTGGGACACACATCCCGCGCCGAACTTGGGGGTTGAACCCACGCTGATAGTAACAACCGGTTTTAAAGCCAGCGCCTCTACCGACTGGGCAAACTCCCCCCCCCCCCCCCTCTCCTGCCAGGAAGCCAAACTGCTGCTAGCCAAGCTAAAAAGAGAGGAAAGAGAGCAGACACTGTCACAAACATGTGAAGAGAGAGGATGGATACACCTCCCCTACAATAGGAAAGGGCACCACCTCCCACTCCCCCCGAGACCCATGAGCCTGTTGCGTCGCTTGCGCACGGTCAGCAGCCGCATCTACTGGGACAAGGTAGTCTGTCAGTGTGGCAAGACTGGACACCTCACACACGTGTTTGAAGGTTGTGACACTCTCAAGGAAGAGATGTCTAGTCTCATCCGCTACAGAAGGGAGAATGCTCTCAGTCTGGGAGACTTTCTCCGCCCACACCCATCACTCGGAGAGAAACCGATGATGGTCTTGGTCACCAATTTGTTCACCTCAACTGTTGCGAGCTGGTTCTAGTGTGCTTGCAGCAGACTCAGCACAGCACAGATCCACTTCTGGAATCTTAAGCTAAATGTGTCCCAAGACACACATTTTGTAGTCCTGGCATCCTGAAAGGCAGAGGCCCCAACCTACAGGTTTGCTACCATACCAAAAACGCCTCCAGACACGGGAACTTGGGAGCAGAGGCAACAGCTCCGCTTGAACCTCAGAAACCAAATGTGCCTCCAGACACACAGATCCCTTAGACGGCCGAGGCTGTGGCCTCTAAGGTTCTCTTGTACCAAACCGCCTCCTGACTCTGCATCAGATTGCTTGCGCTGGCATCTGCTTACATAGACCCACATTAAGTCACCACCGAGTGGTAGACACAGACGACATTTGGTAGCACTGACTGCCAGCTTCACGGTAATGCGTACCCATAGCGCGGCTCTGCATGGGTGGGAATGTTGTGAGCAAAACACTATGTGTTACTCCATACCCCCCGCCCTCCATGGGACATGTGGTTGTGTAACCTTATATTTTCATTCAGCTTTTTAAACCAGTATTTCTAGAATGTTCTAGAATGTTCTAGGACAGGAACTTGTCATTACCCAGATTTCTCTTTCTTCCTGCTTTTTCACTTTTCCTCTGGCTGTCTGAGAGGGAGGAGGTCTCCGGCAATTCTCTGTGCTCCTTGGAGGCATCTGTGAAGAAATTATTTTCTTCCCCATGCGGGCACTAATGTATTTCTTGTTTGAAATCGTAGTGAATTTCATTTCTATGGTTGGGTGAAGTTAACGGACAGAGAAGCTTGGGCTGAATTCTTGGACTTGCACAGGTGGACCCTGATGTATGGGACTTGTGAGTATTTCTTTTCTCCTCAGATAGCCATGTTGTAGAATGAATGGATAGTTGTTTGTGTCATTGTCTTGAAATTATTACATTTCTCGTAGGGTTTGGTGAGATAGAGGTGTAGCATATTTCAATTGAGTTCTCTTGTTTGGAAATACCCGAATTTTAACATTTTGAGTTAGCAAGGTTTAGAGGGTGAAACATGGAGGTAACAATATTCAAATATGGCTGACTAGGAAGTCAGACCAAGAAGGAAATGACCTTCAGTAAGAAACATGTTCTCAGATGGTGAAATTCAAATCAAATGTTGGAAATTTGATTTATTGTGAACTTGTTTTGATTCATTATTTCCAATGAGGTCACGTGTGACATATTTGAATGGTTGTACCAAATTTTGACTAATTTTTGTTGTGCAACTGGGAAACTTGTGAATATTGCATACGAATTGGATTGTTTGGGCTTTGGCAAAATGTTCATATAAATTTTAAGGAACTTCCAGGCTTTTGAACTGTTGTAAACTTAGGGTTAGGGCATCATGTTTTTATTGGTGAATGTGATATTTACGGAACTTTATGTTAAGCGGAATTTATATTACTGTATGGGGTTTCGGTATAACATATGTTTAGGCACCTGCAGTGCTGTTGCCAAACTGATGTTGAGGGACGGTGGGCCAACCCAGAGGAGACGTGTGCTCAATACACGATTACAGGGGCGTCGCCAGATGGGGTTTGCGCCACCAACCATGACTCAGATGTTCTGAACTTGACATGAATGAACTACAGACTGTTAAGTAAAACATACCCAGTTGGCAATGGACTCTAAAGACTTTTAAGTGTTTGACAACAGTCCGTATAGTGATCCGAACCAGCCAGTTGGATCATAAAGAATTCTAGACCTCACTCCTGAAGACAAAATAGCTACTTCGTACTTTTTGAGCATTGAACTTCGATGTCATTATTTTATTTCTTTTTTGAAGATGTGACTATTTACAAGACATTTTTGAACTTTGGTGGGCCTAATTAGATGATGGCGTCATCTTAGGTTGGGGTCAAAATTTTGTTTTGAGTTTTGGATTTTTGGGAATTGTCATATTATTTTTGAGGGCAAATTGTTTTCATGTGCTCAATGTGAATCAAGTACCATATTTGGGGCTATTTTTGAGGAAGGGTGAACGACTTCTTCCTGGGTTTTGATCTCATCATCTGAGCATCAATAGGAAACCCCCCCAGCTAGGCAGGGGAAAAGTCAACTGTATTGTGTTTTGGTTTTAGTATTAGGCTATTGCCTTTTCCAAACTATACGTTTTGTTTTCTTGGGTTTCAGATCGTCTTTTTTGTACTCTATGTTTGTGGAAGGTAACGGTGGTGAATGTGTAGTGACGTCCTGTTTGTTTGTCTGAACGTAATACATTTCTTGTTTATCTTTTAAAAAAACTGTGTTAGAAAATACATCTTTTTAGTACTGGGCGAATGACTGAGTGATTGTGTGTGTGTAGTGAAATCGACCAATATAAATCCAGTATATCACTTTAAACAAAAAGAATCCCAGGACCATTGGCTGCGATCGATTGGGATCCCAGTTTATGGCCCTGACACACATGTAAAAAAGATAAGCCAATCAGAGAACGTAACGCTGAAATCTTCCATACACTCTGGAGTTTGGAGCAGGTACGCTGTGTTCCCAGGCCATATAAGGGTAGCTTTGAACCTGATAGACTGGACCCGTATGCTTAGCTATTAGGCTCCATACTAAAGCTCAATAAGGTGGAGAGAGAGAGAGAGAGAAGATGCACGCACGCAAGTACACACACAGACACACACACGCACACACGTGCCTTTTCCCCCGCCTCCGCCCCGACAAACACAACACACATCACTACACTCACAAAACCATTACACATCCCTCCCGTACCTCATTAATCTTCTGATGCAGAACGTCCGCCGACGTCTTCGCGTCTATCAGGTTGTGCAGCTTGGCGAACTTCTTGGGACTGACCATGGACCCTCTCCGGTCCGAGCTCCTCCAACCGGTGGTCGGGCTGCCGCATATCTTCTTCGGAGTTCCCAGGTTTCTGTCCTTACCCTCCTCCGTGTCCGAAACATCCACATCCACGTGGTGGTCCTGGGAGCCTTTGTCTTTGGGTAGTAGTTGACCGTCAGTCTTGTCCGGCGATTGGCGTTCCGGACAGGTCTGGGAGGCAGTGGAGGAGGTGGGATTGGGCGCGTGCTTGCTGGAGATGATGAAGCGTTTGGGTGTGTCCGGGGCGTTGTTGTCCATCTCGCTCTGAATCCTCACGTCGCCCTTAACAACGACAGTGATCTCGTCGCTGTCTTGGACGATCTCGATGGCCTTGCGCGTGTAACCGCTGCCGGACCGTGGCCCGTTGGAGGAGTTGGATGGTCCGTTCTGCGGAACATTGGGCAAACAAACAAACAAATCCAAAAAACAAAAACGAAAAACAAACAAACAAACAAACAAACAAAGAGCAGCCATTTTGAATGAATGTAAGATGTTAGAAGCAATAGGACTAGAAAACAACAACAAGAAAACATCAGTTCAAATCTGGAAGAGGTACGTCAGAGGTCAAACGAAATGATGTGAACAGCAGTTGTGTTGAACAGGAAATAACAACAAAGATGATGATGATGATGATGATGATGATGATGATGATGATGATGATGGTGATGACGGCGCTGCTGCTGCTGCTACTGTCAGGCCTGATTAAGATCATCATGATGATGATAATGACAGTCTTGGCGTTGTTGTGGTTTATACAGAAATGGTCTAAAAATCCTTTAAAAGTCTTTTTTGAAAGAAAATCAGACGCCTTATTTACTCATTCACTGATCGTAACTTCTCAATCAACCTATTTTTGTCTCCTATAATGTCAAATCCTATTCAACAACAGTCAAGCACGAAGACACTCCAAGAAAAAACAAGTCGCGTAAGGCGAAAATACAATATTTAGTCAAGTAGCTGTCGAACTCACAGAATGAAACTGAACGCAATGCAACGCAGCAAGACCGTATACTCGTGGTCCACCGCTCACGGCATAGGCAGTGAAATTGACAAGAAGAGCGGGGTAGTGGTTACGCTATGCTGCATAGCACGCTTTTCTGTACCTCTCTTCGTTTTAACTTTCTGAGCGTGTTTTTAATCCAAACATATCATATCTATATATGTTTTTGGAATCAGGAACCGACAAGGAATAAGATGAAAGTGTTTTTAAAAAGATTTCGAAAAAAAAAATTTGATAATAATTTTTATATATTTAATTTTCAGAGCTTGTTTTTAATCCGAATATAACATATTTATATTTTTTTGGAATCAGCAAATGATGGAGAATAAGATAAACGTAAATTTGGATCGTTTTATAAATTTTTTTTTTTTTTTACAATTTTCAGATTTTTAATGACCAAAGTCATTAATTAATTTTTAAGCCACCAAGCTGAAATGCAATACCGAACCCCGGGCTTCGTCGAAGATTACTTGACCAAAATTTCAACCAATTTGGTTGAAAAATGAGGGCGTGACAGTGCCGCCTCAACTTTCACGAAAAGCCGGATATGACGTCATCAAAGACATTTATCAAAAAAATGAAAAAAACGTTCGGGGATTTCATACCCAGGAACTCTCATGTCAAATTTCATAAAGATCGGTCCAGTAGTTTAGTCTGAATCGCTCTACACACACACACACACACACGCACAGACAGACAGACAGACAGACAGACACACATACACCATACCCTCGTTTCGATTCCCCCTCGATGTTAAAATATTTAGTCAAAACTTGACTAAATATAAAAACCGATTACAATCGTATACTTTGCATCTCATTCAAAGTTCTCTGCACGTATGTAACTATCACCAAGGCAACACGGCAACCAACAACAACGGTCAGTGGAATGCAAAAGACCGTCCACTCCGTCCCTTCAGTCACACGTATGCGTGATATCGTGTCCGCCTCCTATCGTGCACGTCAAGTTTTCTGTAAGTGTCGTCTGCTAACGAGTCTTCATTTCCGGTACATAAGAAAAGCCAGGCTACTTGTTTGCGTATCAGTATAGCATCGTGTACGTCATTTTGTCCAGACTACGTTCTTTGAGACCAACAGTAAACTTCTCTCTCTCTCTCTCTCTCTCTCTCTCTCTCTCTCTCTCTCTCTCTCTCTCTTTCTCTCTCTCTCTCTCTCTCTCTCTCTCTCTCTCTCTCTCTCTCTCTCTCTCTCTCTCTCTCTCTCCAAAACCTGGTTGCTAGAAGGCGATATTTCAAATATAACTAAAGCATAACGACCTGACTTCTACCAGCCAACCCTCGAACTGTACTTCGATCCTCAGATCGATGCTACTGTATTAACTTTTCATGATTAATTATTAGCTGAGCGAACACCCTCTTACAGAACCTGTAATTGTACATGTGGGGTCGCCCTTCTCTTTCGGTCAACATCATTACAGAAGTTAAATACCGTCCATAACTGCCCATCCATTAATTACGTCCATCCTAATCAAGGGTAGGGTTAAAGTGTAAACACACCACACCGCCCCAGTCCCATCTGAAGCGTGGTCCTTTAGTTTCCGAGGTTGACGGGTATGCAACCAAACCCACAAACTGATGAACTGGTAAGCAAGAACATCGATATTCAATAAGCCGGAACCTGGATTGGCATTACTGACAGGGCCCCCACCTATGTTGACAGGGCCCCCACCTATGTGTAAGCAGCTGCTCCTTCCGCGGAGAGTTCTCATGGGTAAAACTGGCTTGTATAATCGTGTAGGTGTTGTGAAACATATTCTGTGTTGGTAATATAACACTGCGATTACAAAACTAAAAGTAATTTCCCCACGATCAATAGTCAATGTGAAGTTTAAACGGCGGCTGTATCAAACAGTCTTTTTTTTATTATTGTTTTTGTGTGTGTGTTTGTTTGTGTGTGTGTTTTCTGCATTACAAAATGATATTCATTTCATATGAAAGCATAGTAACTTATTGATTACTCTGTCATTCTAACAAAAATATTGCATACAGAACAATTTCCACACACCCTGATTCGCATCATGTCCAACCCGTGTCCATCCCGGCCCGGATTGGAACCTGCGACCTTACGATCACAAGTCCAGTGCTCTACCAACTGAGCTAACCGGGACCCCCACACATTCATAACTGAATGCCTTCAATAAAGAAACATGTTTTCATCAACTCTGGACTGGTGTCTTAAACAGAGAGTTGTAACAGATGGCTTTACAAAACACGGTTGCGATCCTCCTAATTCTGTGACGCCAACCATTTTTTTCTTGCAGGGTGATAATTTAAAATGATTGTTTAATTCTCAACTAATTCTTCTTTCCCTTCACTATAGTTCAAAATAAGTACCGGTCTGAGAATAACCTGAAGCATCGTCATTGCCGTCAAAAGAAAGAAAAAACACTTTCTACCCAAAACAGCGACTTCTACTGTAAACAGCTTGAAAATTGAGCAATGTTCTTATAATTTAGGTTGTAAATGTAAACGTACTTGTAGAAACGCTGTGCAAAGTTTGAAGCCTGTTAGAATTATACATTTGGAGGTATTGGACTGTAAAGTCAGGCAAATATGCGCTTTTTCACAACTGGGAAGTTCGTGTACAGGGCGACAAATTAAAAAAAAACATAAGAAATAACCTTTTCGGTTTTATTTTATAAAACAGATTGCAGCAAACACAAATGTATCAAAGTTAAACCAATAAATGCAATAAAAAGGGTTTTATAGCCGATTGCAATTTTAGGCTATATTGACGTCATCACACGAAATTTAAGAAACGCTAACAAGCAAATCTTCAGTGGTTTTACAGGTAAAGATGTCATACGATATATCAAATTGAAGATCTCTTTGTCTACAATTCAGCTGTCATACTTTTGATGCCGTATAATCAAAACTTAACAAATTAAGCTTGAAAATCAATATTTTGGAAAATAATAAATTTAAATTAAAAACTATAAAATGTATTAAAGGCACAGTAAGCCTCCCGTAAACCATCACAGAGCTCCCTGAGCGTCTACATACAGCACAAGTATACTTCCATTTGAACGCTCACCGAACGGGAACATCCTGGCTGCTTTCTGTCGAGCGTGAGAAATTTTCAAAGAATTTATTTTTGTGGAGCAATCCTCTACAACAACGGCGCCTCGTTTTGGTGCTGGACGGCTGTTATGAATATACCGGAAATCACGCCCGGACAGTAAGCCTCCCGAAAACCATCACAGATACTGTCAGACTTTTACACACAGTACAAACACCCTTCCATTTGAACGCTCACCAAACGGGAACATCCTAGGTGCCCTACGTAAAGAGCGAGCAATTTTTAAAGAATTAATTTTGCAGATTGTCTCGAACACTTTTTTTTGGAACCATCCTGAACTCAGGTCAAAAATGAGTTACTTCCCTTTGGGTCTCATTCTATCGATGTAAACTGGCCACAGCCGTGGATCGATGATTATCAGAATGTTTTTGGACCGTGGTGCGTTTTTGCGCTAGACCTAACTTTTAAAATCTAAATAATAAATTGACAGCTTGTTACACAAACATTCTTTAATCATAAAAGAATTCTTTTTTCATCAAGACAAGATCAGTACGAAGTTGTGAAACGGTTTGAAAAAAGAAAAGCCCGGAAGCAGGGTCACGCAAGGGTCGTAGCAGACGACGGTTTATTCATATCGCCGTTCCTCTCAACAGTCAAAAGCCATCGCTAGAGTTCTTGTGAACCACAGCTGTTTCGTGCATAAAAACGTGCTATTGTAGATAAGCTCACATCGAGTCGCATTCAAATGACTAACTGACGACTACATTGTGAAAAAGGGAAACTGGATCACACGGGTTCACGATGGCTCAGGGGTAAGATAAACCACGCAAAAATAAATTCTTTGAAAATTGTTTGCTCTTTACGGAGGGCACCTAGGATGTTCTCAATCGGTGAGTGTTTAAATGAAAGGGTGTTTGTACTGTGTGTAAAAGCCTGACCGTATCTGTGATGGTTTACGGGAGGCTTACTGTGCCTTTAATGTTCCACAATGTCAATCTTTAAAAACATTTGTAACCTCACATGTTAGCATATTTCCACACATTGAACGATAATAATGTTACTTCCAGACAAGAAAACACCGACTACAGCACAAGTTTGCAGTTATGCGTTATATTTTAATCTGCCTGACTGCAAATGTGTGTTTCTTCCTTAACCTGTATTTCCGCGATTATATAGCACACTATGTGTATGCAAGTGTGTATATATCCCTGTATGTATGTATGTATGTATGTATGTATGTATGTATGTATGTATGTATGTATGTATGTATGTATGTATGCTTATGTGTGTATGTGAATCTCTCTCTCTCTCTCTCTCTCTCTCTCTCTCTCTCTCTCTCATACACCCCCACACACACAATATATGTTATCCTTGTTGCGGTGCAATTAAGGTTAGATATCCAGCATGACAAAATCCCCAGCAATGCAATAATGACACAAACAACAGATTTTCACAAAAAACTTTCACAGCCGCAAAACAGAAATTGTCCAATCAATGAAATGTAACAAATACAATTGCAGAACATAACAAAGAAACATGTATTTAAATATAACATCAGGTATTTAGCGCCAAGAAGTGAGATCATTAGTTATGAGAAGCAATTAAGAACAATAAACAATCCAGCGCCATAAAAGTCATTTCAAGTCATCAGTAACACGTTAAATTTCAAAAATCGTCGGGAAATTAATTCAGCATTATTACAATACCATCAATAAACACACAAGCATGAAGATAAAGCAGAACAGACCGAAATTGTAGCACAGAAATGAATTCTGCAAACATATCGCGATCAAAGAAGAACACCAGGTGACTAAGTGTATCAAACCTATCGTCAAACAGACATAACACATTCAATGAGATGTACCTACAGATCAGGTAATTCGTGCTACAAAACCCAGTGCGGATCATAGTCTAAAAGACATCGAGATATTACTAAATCATACAGTACTTCAGCGCCATACTTCTCTTCTTCTTCTTCTGCGTTCATGGGCTGAAACTCCCACATACACTCGTGTTTTTGCACTAGTGGGTTTTTACATGCATGGTCGTTTTTACCCCGACATGTAGGCAGCCATACGCCGCTTTCTGAAGAAGCATGCGGGATATTTTCGTGTTTCTATAACCCACCGAACTCTGACATGGATTACAGGATCTTTTCCGTGCGCACTTAGTCTTGTGCTTGCGTGTACAGTCCCCGGCGAAAGAAACGCAACTCATTCGCGCCCATTGTTGCGAGTGATTTTTCGTCATTTTTAAATTGTCGTAAAATGTGAACCAGATAAGATAAATCAAAACGAAAAACTGATTCGTAGAGGATATTTTACTGGCTCCACGACAAATGCATAGTATTTAATCGTTTTTATCTTTTACTTGTTTATAAATTGTGTTAAACAGGGTAGGGGTCAAGCGAGTCGTGATTGCAGGCCAATGTGTCTCTTCAACATGCTACAAAAATCGTAAACATGAATATTATTTTAACAAGGTAAAGACATTTTTTGAGGAAATTCATTTCTCAACAACACAATTTAATTAGAATTATTCGCCAAAGCGTTTAAGACGAATTTTTTCTGCAAAGATCACTTAGACACTTGGTCACAAATAGCACCTGTTTTTCAAAGAAATCATCACGTCGATTCCGTGCGAATGAGCTTTTGCCAAACAACCCTTTGTAACACTGTCTAAGTGATCTTTGCTAATATTTTGGAGTCTTAAACGATAAGCCATCAGCATGTCTGCAAATAAGTTGACCTGGGAGATGGAAAAAATCTCCACACTTAACCCACCAGGCGGCCGCGGCCGGGATTCGAACCCTCGACCTTCCGATTAAGAGGCCGACGTCTTACCACCCCGTCACAGCGCCCGTCAGCGCCATACAATAATGTAAGATCATCAGTCACACAAAACCGAGATGTAACAAAAACATCGGGTAATTCGATCGATCAGCATCAAATTTGTTTGTTTGTTTATTTGCTTAACGCCCAGCCGACCACGAAGGGCCATATCAGGGCGGTGCTGCTTTGACATTTAACGTGCGCCACACAGTGACAAGACAGAATTGCAGCACAGGCTTCATGTCTCACCCAGTCACATTATTCTGACACCGGACCAACCAGTCCTAGCACTAACCCCATAATGCCAGACGCCAGGCGGAGCCGCTACTAGATTGCCAATTTTAAAGTCTTAGGTATGACCCGGCCGGGGTTGTTCGAACCCACGTCCTCCCGATCACGGGGCGGACGCCTTACCACTAGGCCAACCGATCAGCACCAAATTAAAACATTGCAGATCATTAGCCACACAAAGAAAGAGATGTAACAAAAACATCAGGTAATTCGATCGATCGGCACCGTATAAAAACATTTAACCAAGTTCTCACTGAAAGTGAAGAACGAAGCGGTACCGCAGGTTAAAACGCTACCTTTTGTTGGAGTAACCCAAGATGCAATAAGCAACAGCGATTAACAAATTCGCACAAACGGCGCCCACCTCACCGATTTTTCCCCTGTCACTAAAGAACAAGTGAAGAAGATCATTGAAAAAGCTCCACCCAAATCCTGTATTCTTGACCCAATTCCTTCAGAGCTATTAAACGAGTGTCTAGAGGAATCTCCCTGTCATTACTGATATCATAAATCAATCCCTCACATCCGGTCAAGTACCCCCTTCTTTTAAGCATGCAGTAGTCACTCCCCTCCTGAAAAAAGCTAACCTTGACATCAACACTTTTAAGAACTACCACCCTGTCTCTAATTTGCCTTTTGTTTCGAAAGTCCTTGAAAAGGTTGTTTTGGCCCAATTGTCAGAGCATCTCGCTAAGACAGGTATGGTTGAACCATTACAGTCCGCCTACCGCGCAGATCACAGCACTGAAACAGCCCTACTTAAGGTAGCGAATGATCTTCTCACTGCCTGTGACAGCGGCTCTGTTTCGCTTCTGGTCCTGTTAGACCTATCCGCAGCGTTCGACACCATCGACCACGATATACTGCTGGCAAGGTTGAACACCACATTCGGCATAACAGGCACGGCTCTGGGGTGGTTCTGCTCCTACCTGACTGGACGCACTCAGGCTGTTGTGATCCAAAATAGGCACTCCGAGGACACCATACTAAAGTATGGCGTCCCACAAGGATCTGTGTTAGGCCCAGTGTTATTCACTATGTACATACAGCCGTTAGGCAAAGTCATAAAGCACCACAATGTCCTGTACCACATGTTCGCAGACGACACTCAACTACAAAAATCCGCACACACCAAACAGTTTACAGAGTTAGTGCAGTCAATAGAATCATGCAGCGATCACATCAAACAGTGGATGACAGTCAACAAGCTCAAGATGAACGATGATAAGACAGAGATCATGCCAGTTGGCAAACAATCAAACTTAAAGCTTCTTTCAGAAACATCCAGTCTTACGCTTTCTGATACCACAGTCACATTCAGCACCAAAGTAAAAAACCTGGGTGTCCACCTTGACAGTAGCCTGTCAATGGACGCCCACATCAACTCACTCTGCAGAACCGCCTTTCTTGAAATGCGGAGGATTAGCCAAATCAGACACCTTCTTTCCCTCGACGCAACCAAGACACTGGTTTCGGCTTTTATTTTGTCGAGACTGGATTACTGCAACTCGCTCCTAGCCGGCCTCCCAGACGCCAAGCTAGACCGCCTACAGCGCATCATGAACAATGCAGCACGTCTTGTGCTGCGCAAGCGCAAGCGCGACCATGTCACCCCTCTCCTCATGACCCTTCACTGGCTACCAATCAAAGCACGCATAACATATACAAGAAAAAAGGGTTGATCAGAGATCAACAGGGCCAAAACATGTTGTAGAACATGGGGGGGGGGGGGGGAGGGGGGATTAGTCGTGTGTGCGACTTTGAAAACGTAGAATGGAACTCCGCATAAAAGAACGTTCCAACGTAAAATCAAACTAACTCCTTTATACCGTATTTTGCCATGTTTAGGCACGGTCATGAAAGGGGTTCCAATGGTGCAGCCATAGTCAACTCAACTCAACTCAACTCAACTCAAATTTTATTGGCTTCAATTTTCATAGAAGAATTTGTCTTGCGCTTGGGAGAAAGTAAGAGTATAACATATAAAAACAGCATTCATATCACATTTCATGTATCACACACAGTAATCACTAGTATAAGCCTACAATTATCACATTTGTACCTGTATCATACATGCAAATAAATAGTATCACATTTCCACGTATCACACACAATATATACATTACATAACATACAGCAAGCTTCCATCTCCCGCGCCCCCCTCCCCCCCTCCCACACATACATATCCTCGCACGTGCGTCGACTCCATACGTATTTTTAGAGTATGCACAAACACACGCCTCATCCCCTAGATCATTGGTGACCTGAAGAAAGCAGTTAGAGTTGGGTTCAAGGCCATGCCTATTCAGGAAAGCTTCCGCGCCATTGACAATTTCGGAGGTGTAATTTGATAACACCTCAGTTTTGGAGAAAAGGTAAATGTCCGACCATTTTACCTATAGACTCGAAACTTTGTAGAATGGTCGTGGACGAACTAAAGTTCATGCACAACAGCTATCAAAATATTTGTTAAATTCAAATGACTGAAAAAATAACCCCTTCGTTGTAAAGTTTCACTTGCGCAATATGCGCAAATTTAATCAATGATATGAACGCATTCATCCATGGGAAATGTCCTGATCCTGCCTGCAATTGCTGTATTGAAGGCATTGATTGTCTAATGTTGATTAATGTATACTATGTCATTTGAATTACCCCAATCCACTCATATACAGAAAAATGAACGACTGAAACGGGAATCAAAGGTGGGAGCAGCAATGCAACTTCAATCACGGTATCATCAGTGGAAGAAAAGTGACTAAAAAGGAGGAAGCACCAATCCACACATAATCACAGTAACATGTAACACAAGGTGACTCGGATGAAGCAGCCACCCAACTAATGTATTATGACAATGAGCAATCTGCACATAACATAAAACCATCAAAGCGATGTTCCTTAAAATAAAATGGTATCCAGGTCACTTGGGTTCAGTTATGTCATAGCATAAAACAGCTCACTGCTCCCATGAATTGTTCTGAGCCTTGCAATGATAAGTAAAGCAATGAGAGCAGATCTGATGCAGTGCACCGTCAATCATTGGCCAGACGCCATCGACCGCAGTCATCGGGTCGGGAAGAGGTCTGAGGTTCCTGGCACTCGCCCCCGCTCCATCATTGTGAAGCTGTCGTCCTACCGCTGGAAAGAGGCTCTCATGAGGTCCAGGAGAGCCTTGACGGATGTCGACACCGGAAAGCTTTTTCCAGATCTACACTGGCCGCCCCTGACCTCCAGCACCAGGCCAGGCCCCAAGAAGTCAGCCTCATCAGTGTTCATCAACGAGGACCTGACCAAGATTCGAGCCGAGATGGCAGCAAAGTGTCGCGAGTTCCTCAGAGAAGAGAAAGTTGATGGCACTTGGACCAGGGATGGGGCCATTTTCATCAAGAAAGGCGAAACAGTGCACAGACTGACCACCATGCGCGAAGTCAGACTGTATGCTCGCTAATATCTCATGGCGCTCCACCAATTCATTGAGTCAGTCATCAAGACATGACAGCCACATGACAACCACTGTGACCGTGTGTGCGTGTGTGTGTGTGTGTGTGTGTGTGTGTGTGTCTGTGTGCGTGCGTGTGCGTGCGTGAGTGTACGCGCATGGCTGTTGTCGTGGTTGACATTATTGTATGTATACTTTCTGTACCCACAAGTACATTTATCCTACGATTGACTTAGACTATTTTCCTTCGATTGACTTACTGTGTGGGTGAGTGCATAGGCATAGTTGTTGTTATGGTTGTATTCTTATTTGTATCTTTTTGTATCCATGAGTACACCTATCTAACGCTTCTATGTGATACAATATATCTTATATATATATATATATATATATATATATATATATATATATATATATATATATATATATATATATATATATATCCCATGACCTCCCTTCTTTGTCTCTGTTACTTCAGTATGGGTATATATGTTGTATTTTTATAGCTCAATAAATACATCATGGACTCAAAAAAATATATGATAGTGCAGATTCCGATTTGGGCGAAGAACTACTTTGCTCCCGACCTTTGACCTCGCGCCGAACAATGTGACACATTTGTATGAAGTTCCAAAATCGTATTGCACGGCTCAGAAAACCATATCAGTTGCACGCAAAAATGAATCTCAGAACTGATCTGATGTATGAGATGCAATAAGCAAACGTTTCTTTCATTATGAAAGCAATGCAGGTGGGAAAAAACGAACATTCAACTTACAAGATAACCAGATGCTAGCGAACCAAAACAAAAACACGAGTACCCTCCCCTTGCTTCGTTAGCAGACGACTTTTGAGAATCTGTCAGACCGTCCTTACCTGGCACGGTTGGGCTTCGCTATCATCAGCTGTTTCACGTGTTTTGCGAGCAAGTCTACTCTTTTGCCTGGCTCTGCAGTAAGTCCACATTGGCGATGAAGGTATCTAAGAACTTAACATGTGTGTATTTTTCCGTAATCCAGTCATATTCTTTCAAAATGCAATCAAGCGGCGGTGACAGACTTGGGTCCTGTTTTCATCGCATCAATACCAGTTTAGGTTCATGCAAACACACTCGCAAAACAGTTTATCATGTAGATACATTTCAAATAGGGAGCAAATGGTTAAATCTACATATGTGTTCCCTAAAATTTGCTTCTCTGTCAATAAGACTAATTGTATAATAATGCGTTCGAAAAAAACAACGTGGAATCGATTCTGAATCGAGTCGAGTAAGCCAAATGGGGGCCAAACCGGTTTCCCCGTTCCGCCGACCTGAAACGCAAAAGAATTGTGCGCTTCAACTAAATGGATTTCTATACGACTTCATTACTTTCTTGCAACTTATGAACCTTTACTTAACGCTTTTAAACGGTCTGAAAGTAGTGTTACCGCGTACTTATAGATGCACTCATTCGTTTTATTTTTTCAGCGACGGTCACTTAGTTTAAGGTTGCAAAAAGGCCATGTCTCGCTGAAAACACTGTTTCACACTCCACAGATCGCAAAAGTGCCGCTAGTAGTCTACACTTTGTGTTTGATGGTAGAATGGGATATACAGATTACAACACTCGTGGTTTTTTATATGGCTTGTATTTCAGTCAAGACCCAGCGGGAATATCAATCGAGAGCCACTCGCCAAAGGCTCGTGTCTCCCGATGATATTCATCCGCTGGGTCTTGACTGAAATACAAGCCATATAAAAAACCACTCGTGTTGTAACCTATACATATATATACAAACACCACTGTAAATGCCCACCAAGATACCTAGTTCGTCTGATTTGATTGTATTCGCATTGCTGCTCAAATTCAACTCTACCCTTGACTTTCATGAACACCTTTGTTTGTGATCGTACTTCATTGTTGCTGTTCTCCTTTCTGTTGGTTCTTTGCGAGTTTTCCATATTGTTTATATTTACTTTCTTTTCTAGTTTTTCTTTTAAAGTTGCTTTTTCACTTAGACATATCGCTCTGTTCCAATTTATACACTGAACGTAATCCTAAAAATGTCATTCCTACTTAGAACTTCGATATTTCTGCTCTGTTCACCCAACTGTCCTCTTTCTCCTTTCCTGATAGAGACATTTTTTTCTCCGTCCAAGAGTGTGCTTCCTCCGAGAGACCAGTGTGAACGATCGCCACCGCTTCTGGCCCCGTCTCCTTTTGTGTTCCTTAGCGAAACTGTGACATAATGTTTGTATCACTAGCTTGTTACAGGGCCAGAATCGGGGGTTATCACTCAATAGCGGTCGGCCTGTCCAATAAAAAATTAAACTTTCTGAATATTTCAAATATTTACTCTTTTCTTGCATTGCTCTTTATGGGCAAAGAAGGCTATCCTCTTGCGTTGTTACTCCAGTGTTTATCTAACCAAACATTCTTTAAATCGCATCTACTCGGTCGAAAGACAGCCCCATCCAAGAATGTGACACAATAAGCCGAATCTATTAAACCACGTAATCAACTTACCCACATTGCACCAGTTAGCGTATCCTTCCTCTATAGAATACTTATTAACCTTGCCAGCTATCTGATCTGCCTTGCTGGCGACATTCACCCGAACCCTGGACCGTCACGAACTAAGAAACCTAGCGAGCTATCTGTTATACACATAAATGCTAGAAGTATCAGAAACAAATTAGATATAATAGAAACAGAGACTAGTACCCACGATATTATAACGATCTCAGAGACATGGCTTTCGGAGACCACGTCTAACGACGACATTCATCTTAAAGGTTATCACCCCCCAATTCGTAAAGACAGACCTAACGACCCCCACGGCGGGGTAGCAGTATACGTGAAAAACAGTCTTGTGTGCAAACCAAGGCATGACCTTCTGATCCCCCAGCTTGAGGCCGTATGGGTTGAAACTAGATTAAACCAGGATACGTTGTTAATAGGTACATTTTATAGGCCGCCTAACTCTAATGTAGAATACTGGAAACTCATCGATCAGTCAATTAAAAATGTCGCCGCTTCAGAGCATATGTTTATTATTCTTGGTGATTTCAATTCAGATTTTACAAACAACCCGTCGCAGCATCTTCTTGATATTATCACTCTAAACAGTCTACAACAACTAGTTACACTTCCGACCCGCGTTACAGAAACAGTATCGTCATGCATTGACCTTATTCTTACCTCGAGTGTAGACATCGTGCAAAGCATTAACGTTCTACCCCCTATTTGCAGCGACCATTCAGTGCCATGTGCGACAATTAAGAAACACATACATAAAACTCCTGCATCTAAAAGAACAATATTTAACTATTCCAAATTAAACAAAGAAAAATTCCTTACCGAACTGAGGAAAATCGACTGGATGAGCATTGCAACGCTACACACTGTCAACGAAGCAGCCAGGTCATTTTCCGAAAAGCTGTTAAGTGTCGCAAGACTATGCATGCCAGTAAAGACAATAACTGTTCGCGATCAAGACGCACCATGGATGACAGAGGAAATTATAAAACTACGCGACAAAAAAAGATCAGTTCACGATACAGCAGTGCGACTAAACACACCTGAGGCCTGGGAACACTTTCGTATGACTCGCAATAATTATACTGACACAATTCGAAATCGGAAATTAGAATATATAAAAGAATTAGACAAAAAAGTATCCAGTGGAGATAACTTTGGTACTAAAAATTGGTAGAAACTAGTTAAATCATTCTTATCAAAGAAAGGATCAAACCCCAATGAAATTCCTCCTTTGACGTCAAACGGAACAACCTACTATACTAACCTAGAAAAAGCAAACTTGTTCAACGACTTCTTTATCCAACAGTCCATTGTCGAAGACGATATGTCAGACATTCCTGAAGTACCAAGGCTTCCTTGCAGAGTAAACACTCTCACACTTTCAGTCGAAGAAGTTATAAATACGATTAACAAACTAGACAAAACAAAAGCAGTCGGTCCAGACGAAATCCACAATAGAATTTTAATTGAGAGCTGCGAAGTGATTTGTGACAGCCTAACTGCACTGTTTAATCGGTCTTTACGTGAAGGACTTTTTCCGTCAGTTTGGAAAATAGCCCACGTTTCACCAGTTCATAAAAAGGGGAACAAAGATACATGTAGTAATTATCGTCCAATCTCCCTCCTAAGCTGTGTTGGCAAAACACTAGAGAAATGCATACAAATTCATGTCTTTGACTACTTAACACAAAACAATATCATTACAGAGTCGCAGTCCGGTTTCATCCCTGGAGACTCAACTGTTTACCAGCTTCTTACAATATACAATGACATATGCAAATCACTCGATAATAGAATAACTACCCAAGCAATCTTCTTTGATATATCCAAAGCATTCGATAGAGTTTGGCACCGGGGCTTATTGCATAAACTCGAAGCCGTTGGAATTAATGGGCCATTATTAAACTGGTTTACAGACTACCTAACAGATCGAAAGCAAGCAGTTGTATTAAAAGGCAGTAAATCAACTTATCTTCCAGTAGTAGCGGGAGTTCCTCAAGGATCAGTGCTTGGACCTTTGCTTTTCCTAATTTATGTAAACGACATTGTACGTGACATAGAATCTACGATTAAGCTTTTTGCTGACGACACTAGCATGTACTTGTCTTTAGCCAATCACAACATCCGTGCCGAAATTTTAAACTCAGATCTTGAAAAAATTGTAAATTGGGCAGAAACATGGAAGGTAGCATTTAACCATGCAAAAACTGAATTGGTGAACTTTTGTACACAAAGAACCCCTGATATTTTGTTTGTTTGTTTATTTGTTGCTTAACGTCCAGCCGACTACGCAGAGCCATATCAGGACGATCGAGGAAGGGGGGGATGAAGGGGGCCACTTGTCAAGCGATTCCTGTTTACAAATGCACTAACCCATTACTTGTGTCCCAGCAGGCTTTAGTAAAACTAAATTAATACCTACTGGAAGATTACCAGTTTCCAGTATGTTAAAATAGGCTTAACCTATCTACTGCTGGACTTACATCAGAACACTAACAGATTAAACTATACATGAATCGCGAGACAAGCGGCAAGAGAAGAGATTTTTGGAAAAAATACAGGTGAATGAGCAAGAAGGCAGAAAAAAGAAAAGAATTCATGAAGAAAAAGAGAGCATGACAGGAAAGAGGAACCAAAAATCTACCTAACAGCAAACTAGAAAGCTCCTGCGGTTCCAAAAACAGGAGGGGCCTTTAATTTCATAACCGCAGTGCCCCACTGCGGGAACCCCTGATATCGCAGATCTAAACTTTGGCAATACCATCCTTGAAAGTTCCCAAAATCACAAACACTTAGGAATAATAATACAAAACAACTGTAAATGGGATGAACATATAACATCTCTTGTTGCAAAGTGCAGAACTCTCGTAGCTTGCTTGCGTACATACAAATATAGACTGAGTCGAAAATCATTGGAAATTATGTTTAAATCCTTCATTCTACCACACTTTGATTATTGCGACATAATATGGGACAATTGTAGCAAAACCCTAACAGATGAACTCGAAAAGTTAAACCTAGATGCAATACGAACAATCATCGGAGCTGTCCGCGGAACCAGTCACTTTAAGCTTTACGGAGAATCTGGACTCCAATCATTATCTGAAAGGCGTAACCGTCATAAACTAACAATGTTCCATAAAATTATTCACGACAAGACCCCCCCCATACCTACAAGCAGCACCCCCACCTCTCGTAGCAGCCAACAACTCCTACCACAGACGCCGCCCCTTAGAACGAAGTATACCCCCACATCGAACAGAAACGTACAAAACATCCTTTTTTCCATCGACAGCAGTACTCTGGAACCAACTACCTGAACAAATACAGTTAACTGACTCCCTCGGGGAATTTAAACATTACTTAACAAAAGACGACACACAAATTCCCGTTTACTTCTACAGTGGCAGTCGACAAACACAAATAATCCACACAAAAATGAGACTTAATATTAGTGATCTAAAGAAAGACTTAGTTGAGCGACACCTTGCAGAAAACAGCGTATGCGACTGTGGTGATGGAACAGAAACTGCAACACACTTCTTACTAGAATGCCGTTTACACTTAGCTGCAAGAAACAACACAATCAACAAACTAACCAACAACCTCATACACACAGATATTCTACTTCATGGAAACCCCTCCTTGCAAACAAAAATTAACAAAAAAATCTTTTTAACAGTGCAGGAATTTATTGGACAGTCCGGCCGTTTCGAACAGATAAACATGTAAAGTGAAAGCAAAATCGACACGTCTACTCGTCTCTCTCTCTTCTCTCTCTCTCTCTCTCTCTCTCTCTCTCTCTCTCTCTCTCTCTCTCTCTCTCTCTCTCTCTCTCTCTTTCTTCTCTCTCTCTCTCTCTCCCCTCTTCTCTCTCTCTCTCTCTCCCTCCCTATCTCTTACTCGCAAACACCATAAATATTATATATGTATTCCCAAACGGATTTTTGTTTTGATGTACAATTTTCATTCAATTTTCTTTTCATGTTTGCAAGCTTTTCATTTAAACTGTACAATAGCCGCCATTTATATTATATGTAATTTTCTAGAAATAGTGAACACCACTATAAGCATTATGCTTGTTGTTGTTTACTCAATATGCGTTTTTTTGTAAATAATGCACAAACGTTTAAACCAATCATTGGCCGGCTGAAATATACTGCAATCTTGATGCAAATTACCATGTAATTTTCTTGGTGATATGGTCATCACTGCAGACAGTAAAAGATCACCCAACGTTTTGCAATGAAGAACAATGAAGTTATTAGTCGAACAAAAAATAAACAGACGAATAAAGATTGAAAATTGTCAAATGCAATGGGGCTGGATCTCCCTGTTGAAGAACTTTGAGCAAAAGACCACAAATGAGCTAACAAAGAATACTGTACGAAAGTACGAAATGTTACATGCACTGCAAGATCTCCCTGTTGAGAAACTTTGAGTAAAAGATACCCATTTTATTGCAAAGAAGACATGTATATGAACAGAGTGCGAAGAATTCAAACAAAGAAGACCCGACATTTTTAAAATTATGTCAAATGCAGAGTGGCGAAAAATGTGTTTCGTGAGGAACTTACAGCACACACAAAACACAACTATTTGCAAAGTGTAAAAACAACACGAAGAGAGTGAGAAGAACGAGTAACAATTAAAAACATTGCAAGAAATAACAAAATGTCATAAGCAGTGACGATTCTGCTGCGGAACTTTTAGTTTTAGTAACAAGTTACGAAGTTCCTGTAAATAGTTAACACGGTGTTCAAACAACATGAACAAAATGAGAAAAAGAGCAAAATAAATGCAATGGTGACAGTTCTTCGCGTACAGAAATGTTCAGTGTGTCGGTAACCAAAACAAGGAATTCTTGTGAAACCTAGACATATTGCATAACACCAGCGGCGGAGCACGCAAGAATAATGGTTCGATATGAAGACTCGACAGAGTAAACCCTATCATTATCTCCAGAGCGCTTCCAGTAGAGGCTGCCCGCGCTCGTTCACTGATACAAAAAGGTACCAAGTGTCGGTGTCTAACTGTCCCTCTCAGCGGGAGAGTTGCTTTGTCATAACCCCCTCCACTTCTGTTGTTCCAATGCCGGGGTGAGGTCAACGGTCAATCACAGCCCACCCCAGTCGCGAGACACTCAGCTGGTCGTGGGCTTTGCTTTGCTTAATCCGAATGTTGTACTCCGATGTAAGTAGACATAATGATAAAGAAAATTTGCTGATTCAAATCAGCAGGTTCCCAGACGTTCCTTCATGTAATTTTTAGGTGAATGGTCAAAGTGGTTTCTTGCACACACTCAGTCATCTTGCACAACAATGCAACACAAAGGAACTTAGGCGATAAATATCGACAGGGGGCCGACAAATGGTTTAAATGTGAAATGTGTGTATATGGGTGTGGGTCTGAAACAAACAAACAAACAAACCATGTGAACCCCAAAGTCATGCGCCCACACGAACACACACACACACACACCCACGCGCGGGCGCTGTAGAACACACACATAATATAGTAAATACTTCAACACAGTGTGCGTATAATCAGTGTTGTATTTGTTTAGTTTCACTTTCAAAGAAACCACAAAAAAGAAATCAACATGAACAACTTCAGAGCTCTTACTTTGATTACAAACTGCATGATTTGGATAAAAGTTGATCGGTTTGATCTAATGCTGATTTCAGTTTTTTTCAGCGGCATAAGTCGGTGCTTCGTCTCGTATCGAAAACAAAAGCAGACGACAAATTTAGTCAGTCGGAGTTGTCTCCCGTACTCCTGTAGCATGCACTGATCTAAAAATAATCCACTATTCAGTGCGCTGCACCGAGACGGTTCGGGAATTCCCAACAAAAGAAAAGATCGGGTTTAGTAAAATGTACAATGTATTTTCTGATTTGTGCGCAAAAGCTTTTTTTCTTTTTTCTTTTTTTTAACCATAACAATGTTTAATGTCACTGTTTTCTTTAAAAGAACATGGTCACATTTGTAAAATAAAATGTTAAATTAGAAAATAAATAACATTTTGGTTCATGATTTTTCCTACACCTGTGCTAAAAATAAGAAATAAAAATGTTGGTATATAAGTCACTCAAATACAGGTGAGTATATACTGACTACATGCAGACGAATGGCTTTGAGCTATCTACCGAAAAAACCGTGTTCATGGCCTTCACAGGAGTGCAGCTTGTCAAAAGGACATGTTCCATTACCATAAATGGGGTGCAGCTGGTGCCAGCAGATCAAACCAAGTTCTTGGGAGTGACATTCACAAGCTCTCTCAGTTGGGGCTCACACATAGACTCACTTGTGAGAAAAGCTCAACGCTCCCTAGAGGCTTTCTTTGCAGCTCCTGACAGTCAGTAGGTAAAGCTTGAAAGAGTAGAAAGAGCCGCTCTCAAAGTGGCGCTGGGGGTCCCCAGATCGGCAGTCTCCACTCTACTTTACCAGGAAGTGGGATGGCTGCCACTGAAAGAGGAATGCCACCTCAGATGGCTGTCAGAATACACTGTGTCCCAAACACGGCAGTGGAAGTATTTACCCCAGACATGGGAGATACCGACCACATGCAATACAAAGCACTTGAATCCAAGACTCATACATACCAAACAGTGCTCCTAATATACAACCATGTGAAGGGCATATGGGAACAGAGTGCCCTGTCCAAGGAAAAGCTGGTTACGGTGGTACTCTTCCTTACCCTCCATGGCTGCTTGAAGCCCCAAATCTGATCATGGACTATGGAGACGACCTCAAAAAGGCAGAAGACCCATTGCTGCTAGCCACAGTTGCAAAAGAAAAGATCGATCAACGATTTAAAAGCCACATACAGGTCTTCACAGATGGTTCGATCCTGCAGTCAGGGGAGGCTGGGTGTGCCTTGTCGATTCCTGGACTTGATATAACACGAAAATACAAGCTAAACAAGGGGATCAGCATCTTCTCTGCAGAGTTATTTGCTATCTACATGGCCTGCACACTGATAAACGATCTGCCAACCCCACCTCTGGGGGTGGTCATCCTTACGGACTCAAAATCCTCGTTGCAAGCACTTGCATATGGCACCAAGAACAGAGGAAAGATGCAAACTGAAATTCATTTCTTAGCCCACCAAATTATGACAAAAGGAACAGACTTTTCCCTCATGTGGCTGCCATCCCACACAGGAATCCGGGGAAATGAAATGGCGGACAGAGCAGCAAAAGCAGCGGCTATGTCAACCATGCCAGTGACAGACATTCGGCTCTCCTGCCAGGAAGCCAAACTGCTGCTAGCCAAGCTAAAAAGAGAGGAAAGAGAGCAGACACTGTCACAAACATGTGAAGAGAGAGGATGGATACACCTCCCCTACAATAGGAAAGGGCACCACCTCCCACTCCCCCGAGACCCATGAGCCTGTTGCGTCGCTTGCGCACGGTCAGCAGCCGCATCTACTGGGACAAGGTAGTCTGTCAGTGTGGCAAGACTGGACACCTCACACACGTGTTTGAAGGTTGTGACACTCTCAAGGAAGAGATGTCTAGTCTCATCCGCTACAGAAGGGAGAATGCTCTCAGTCTGGGAGACTTTCTCCGCCCACACCCATCACTCGGAGAGAAACCGATGATGGTCTTGGTCACCAATCTGTTCACCTCAACTGTTGCAAGCTGGTTCTAGTGTGCTTGCAGCAGACCCAGCACAGCACAGATCCACTTCTGGAATCTTAAGCTAAATGTGTCCCAAGACACACATTTTGTAGTCCTGGCATCCTGAAAGGCAGAGGCCCCAACCTACAGGTTTGCTTCCATACCAAAAACGCCTCCAGACACGGGAACTTGGGAGCAGAGGCAACAGCTCCGCTTGATCCTCAGAAACCAAATGTGCCTCCAGACACACAGATCCCTTAGACGGCCGAGGCTGTGGCCTCTAAGGTTCTCTTGTACCAAACCGCCTCCTGACTCTGCATCAGATTGCTTGCGCTGGCATCTGCTTACATAGACCCACATTAAGTCACCACCGTGTGGTAGACACAGACGACATTTGGTAGCACTGACTGCCAGCTTTACGGTAATGCGTACCCCTAGCGCGGCTCTGCTTGGGTGGGAATGTTCTGAGCAAAACACTATGTGTTACTCCATACCCCCCGCCCTCCATGGAACTTCTTGACCCCAACCAATTGGGGGGGGGGGAGTTTGCCCAGTCGGTAGAGGCGCTGGCTTTAAAACCGGTTGTTACTATCAGCGTGGGTTCAACCCCCAAGTTCGGCGCGGGATGTGTGTCCCAGAGTCAACTTTGTGCAGACTCTCCTCGGTGTCCGAACACCCCCGTGTGCACGCATGCGCACGATAAAGATCCCAGGGTCACAGCGAAAGCCTCAGGCCTTGGAAACACGAATACATGCATGCAAAAATATGAAGCTCGGGTGTCCGTTCGGCCAACAGCCAATAAAGTAACCATTTCAGCACTGACCCAAGACGACCCAACCCGGTCCCTAGCCCATTTCAGGTCTCCTCTAGCAGCCGGCAGCCAGCTGTCTACATCCCCCCCTGCATTTTTATTTTTTATTTTCATACAAAGCCGGGTTTTCCCGTGTAACATGCCCCTAATGGCTTTGCCGTGAGGGCGTAAAACTTACATTTTCTCTGGTAAGTATGTATGGCTCGGTTTGAGTTTGTTGCGGTTGACCCTGCACAATTCGATCTCTGATGTTTTTGTTGAACAATTTTGTAAATAGCAACTTCCTGTGTTACACAAACTCAGTGATGACCAATTTTGCCTCCATCCCTCCCATAGGGTGACGGATTTCACAACTTTCTACAGATGAACAACAATGTTGCCTTCACCCCTCCCATAGGGTGACAGATGTCACAACTTTCTGTGTACACAAACTGTTGACGACATAAGCGCATGCGCAAACGCCTGCCGACACCCATAAGCTTTCAGCTATACATACATGTGAGCCAACGCCAGCGTAATACTAGGGCTCATGGCCCTAGAAAAATAGCTACCCTGTGTTACCGAAGCCTTCACGACGACTCTGCCCCTTCTGTCTTCGCTCTTAAAGCCACACGCAACCTCAGATCCGCTGACGCAGGGCACCTTGTTGTCCCACGCATCAAACTGAACGCTTTCGGCAAGCGCGCCTTTATCTACACAGCTCCCTCTATTTGGAACTCTCTGCCCATGTCTGTCCGCCTTTCTACCTCTCTCCTTTCCTTCAAGTCCTCTCTAAAAACACATCTCTTCCAGCAATACTTCAACCCCTAGCCTGTTCAGTATCTGCCACATTGAGGAGAGGGGTCACTTGCCATCATAGCGCGCTGTGGGCCGGCTGGGGGCGGGTTGCTATTTCATGTGCACTATGAGTGCGACTACACGTGCCTTGGCGTGTGTGTGCGAGTGTGCGAGGGCTGTATTTTGTATATTGATTATTTGATACATGTATAAATGTGTCTCCAGGAATATGTTTTGTTTTAATCTTGTGTCGATACTATTTAGTTCTGCCTCGTTATTAGCCATTGGGTATTATAAGATGTTTGATGGGTTGTTGACAGACCAGCTTTTTTGTCGGTCCGAGGGGGAGCATATCGTCTTTTGTTTCATATTTATTGACCAAGGCCGAAGGCCGCGGTCAATAAATATGAAACAAAAGTCGATATGCCCCCCGAGGACCGACAAAAAAGCTGGTCTGGCAATAAACCATCAAACATCGTTTTTGTCATCATTTTGGTGGTTCAACATTAAGTGAAAAATCAACACAGGGAGCCATGGTTTGAAACGCGAGTTCTGTTATTATAATGCATGTTCGGGGCCCCAGCACGTTGTTCAAAGCTGGCGTGCGAAAGCAACTTACTGTGTGTGATTTGAGTTTATAATGTTGAGACAAGTATGTCAGGTTTGAGGATGCGAAGTTCTGTAGGTTCCGACTACAGAGTGGTGTGTGAAACCAACAGCAAGCGCCTTTGAGACGATAGTGCCCACATGTTGCATTCGAGCGATGGGATTGTCGTATTTCAAACGAGGTGATTTGCTTGCACAGTCAGCGTTGACCATCTCACAACAGATCTGTTATGTGGATTATCGTGCGACGTTCGAGTCGGGGGCAAGGAATCGCAGGAAGCAAAGATGAGTCTTTTTCCATTGTCACCTTTCTTTCCGGTTGTTGGTGCATATAATATTGTGCGGACAAAATGATGCGACGGCGAGTGTTTTTTGCCTCCAAGATTTTGTGGTGTGGGTATTGTTTTGCTCGTTTCATACCCACACCAAAACCTGAAACACACCCCACCCCACCCTCCCCCTCCCTCACAATCAGTCCATGAACACAAACACTGACACACACAAATTAATGATCAAGTTACCCCCCCCCCCCCCAACCCTTCACTTGCACACCTGCAACGCAGACGATCATATTATTGATTAAATATTCATATAGGTCAGTGTTGGGTTTTTTGTTCTTGTTTGTGTTATTGCAGAATCGGTTTTCTCTTATTGCTACACGTGTCTCTTCATTACATTTCACCATCGCCCTACCACCCTGCCCCTCTCGGTATTCCACCCCTCGGTTTTCAGTGGTAAATATTAGTAATCGAATATTGAAGCTACGTTGAGTCAAAGGTCACAGAAGATTTGCATCGTGCAGCACTGCACGAATTGGGTCAAAGGACACAAACGATTTGCGTCGTGCCGCGAAGGAAAGATAATCGCGATCTTGTTTCTCATTGCCTCTCTGTTTTTCATTAGACTTGTCATTCTGCTTGCTCGGCTTTGTCAGATGTCTTCATTTCTTGTTGCTATGTTCTTTGTCTTTATATTCTTATTTTTTATTTGCGCGTAGTTTATCGATACAACGTCTTGTGCACGGGTCAAAATGTGTGTGTCAGGGGTCAATTGGTTTGACTTAAACTAACGTTCGTGTTTCTCCAAACAGAGATACACGCACTCCATGACTTTGTGAGAAGATAAAACATATCGATAGGTTTCATTTGTTTGCGATAAAGCATAAATGTATGACCTTTCATGAGGTAGTTTTGTTTTTTGTTTACATTTGCCAGTTTGCCAGTTCGTATTTGGAACTTGGCGAAGCAGTGTCGTCTGTTTAGGTCTGGGGAAACGCCAATGAAAAGAGCCGAAGAATCCTCGAGCGTTTCTATTGGGTTTGCTTTTGATTATCCATGTAATAGGGCTTCCTGCAACTATGGTAACCGGGGATTTATTCCCCGGGGAACATGAGATTTATTTCCCAGGTGCTTGTGAATGAAAACTCGTGAAAATGATGACAAAACTGTTTTATCATCACTGCTTTGTTGTTGTTCTTTGGCCATTTACGTTGAATGACTTGTTATACATCGACATTGATAGTTTTATTCTTCTTCTTCTTCGTCGTTCGCTAGATAGTTTTATCATAAGAACCTTTTCTAATTCCTATTAACTTGATGTTCTTTAACTATATTTATACATAAATGCATATTGTAAAGCAGTATGCATTGTTAGAGGATTTTGTTAGTAGCAGTGTTTAAATGTCGAAGCTGCTTTTCCCAGTTTTACCTAAGAGACCGACTGTATATTGTGTTATTATATTTGTCAGACTTGATTGTACCAAGTCCCTACACATGTTGTAATGCGCTTAGAGCCAAATATTTTTGTGTTTTTTTGTAAGGGATAGGCGCAATATAAATACACTTTATTATTATTATTATTATTATTATTATTATTATTATTATTATTATTATTATTATTATTATTATTATGTGTCCATGTGCTCGTGTGTCTGTCTGTATTCATGTGTGTGTGTGTATGTTTGTGTTCGTGTGTGTGTGAGTATACAGAATACAGACTACAGTATTTATTGAGCCAAGTGACATTAAAAAAACATTTAAAGCACAAGGAATTTAGCGTAGTGTTGGTAAAATCACGCACACACACACACACCCACACACACACTGACACACACACACACACGCCCACACATTCACTGACATACACACCAACACACACACGCCCACACTACAGCAGTCACGATCACACCATCCCCCAGTATGTATGCATGTGTATAAGTGTCTGTGTGTCTTTGTGATTCTGGATCAAAATGTATGGGTTTGAGTTTGTGTGTGTGTATGTTTTGTGAGAGAACGTTTTACCGATAATTTACTTTGCAAAGTGAGTATCTACAGCTTATGCTAGGTTACTGCGAAAAGGGCTTCTGTGTGCTGATCGGTCCTGTGAAGCAATCCATGTTGCAGTGAGGTAGCTACGTGTTTTGTCCACGTGTTTTTAACCGGAATTTTGTCCCCCAACAAACCCTCTCCTTGGGTCTGGTAATTTTGCTGGGTCACATGGTCCTGCGTGCCGTGAAAAGCCTGTTTCTGATAATAATACTTGTGGCGAAGGCGAGTCATGTAAGCAAAATTGCTGTTCTTGTTAGATCTGTTCACTATAAAAAAAAAACGCTGGTGCTGGACCCGAGTACTCTTCAGACAGGCTCGCTCCCCCAGTATCAAAGTTTTTGTCTTGTGCACGTGGATTTAAAAAAAAAATATATATATATTTATTCATTTTACACAATTAAAAACATTATTAGAGTAAAATAAAACATTAAAACGTTCATAATAAACAATAGTAAACAAGAATTTAAGAAAAAAAAAATAGACCGCCCATGCCGGGAATCGAACCCGGATCCCTTTGGCCATAGTCGGAAACGCTTTCCTCCAAGCCAACAAATCTGACATTCGCCAGTGAACTCAAATGCCTATAATCCTCGCGCAATGGTACACGCACGCAAAGCACGCAAAGCCTGGTACGGTGTCGCTGGCTTGGCTGGGCGGTTTATCAGCCGAACGGCTATTCTGACCCACCGCGAATTGCGCCCTCCGTTAAGAGTCGTTTTTGTGGATTATTTGGCATTTAGGTCCCAGGTAACATTATGAAGTTTTAATACGATCAATCGGACCTATTATCAAGTTAGTGTATCAACTTTTGAACGAACTGCGCCCAGTAGTTTCCCAGCAATAAGCTGTTAAGTCGAGACGAACAGACACACAATTAAAGTCTGCAGGACCCTCCTACTGCGTACTCGGGGATAAAAAACGCTGGCGCTGGACCCGTGTACTCTTCAGACTGGCTCGCTCCCCCAGTATGAAAGTTTTTGTCTTGTGCACGTGGATTTAAAATTTTTTTTTTATTAACACAACACTATTGTGACTAGCCTTGCCACGGCGTTAACGTCCTTCCTGCCCAAGCTTGCCACCAAAAAACTTCCCAAAAAACAGTGACTGTAAAGAAATCTGTCTAGCAAGCTTGAATTAAGTCCAATCACCACAAAATGTTGTGTACTAATTAAAAAATGGATGCCCAGTTCAGTCGTGCTATTTATAAGTTTGTCACGCGATTTGTTTTTAGCAAAGGGGGAATGAAAGGGGGATAATTTTTGTTTTTTAACGTTTTTTTGTGTGTTTTCTTTTCCACTGCTTTTTTAAAAGTTATTTTTTAACAGAAAGTATTATAAATAATTTTATAACCAAACAAGGTGTAAAACCTATGAATTAGCTGAAATATTGTTAAAATTCTACACAGAAATAAGGAGACGGTACAAAGAAAAAAACAAGCAAATCCCGCATTCACTCACAGCATCCTGACTCAAATGAAACAAAACTGTGACACTCACCAAATGATGTCTAGGTAATCCATATTGAATATAAGTCACATTTTCACAACAAAGTCCCAACTGTACACCTATGAACATTTCCAAAAGGTTTAGGAGGCTCCAGCCATCCATTGTTATCAGTGCTGCCACGCCCCCCTTGCAACCACACGATTCGAACATCCATGCAGTACCACCCTACCACGTGTAGTTTGACGACTCATACTAGCAACAACAGGACTGTTTCTTCCTCAATATCACTGCTATTATCGCTTTCTTGAGGCGAAAACAACACGTCGGAATCATGATCTACAGGATCCTCAAGATCCAACATCCGGAGAATCTCCTCCCGTGACAAGGCTCGCCTTCGATTCATTTTTTTTGTTCGAAAAAACCACTCAAATCTTCTCTAATTTGCAAATGGCGGAGAAGCAAGTCACGTGTATCAAGGGAAACAACTCAATTTATTGCAAGCTTCAAAACCCGGGAAGCAATCACGAGTCGTGTACCTTGTATGTCTGTTACTAAAATAGTCACTTCCCGTCCGTGGGCGTGTCAGCGCTGTTACTACTTTAGTCACCTCCCGTCGCGAAAGTGTTAAAACAATTATTAGAGTAAAATAAAACATTAAAACGTTCATAATAAACAAAAGTAAACAAGAATTAAAAAAAATTAAAAAAATTAAAAAATAGACCGCCCATGCCGGGAATCGAACTCGGATCACTTTGGCACAGTATGAAAGTTTTTGTCTTGTGCACGTGAATTATAAAAAAAAAAATTTTAATTTATTTTACACAATTAAAAAAATTATTAGAGTAAAATAAAACATTAAAACGTTCATAATAAACAATAGTAAACAAGAATTAAAAAAAAAATAGACCGCCCATGCCGGGAATCGAACCTGCATCCCTTTGGCCACCAAGCCACCACCTTGAATCACTAACACAGTGTCCCTGTCGCTCTCTCTCGTGCTCTCTGTCTCTCTTTCAGTCTCACCGAGACCAAACCTGCACTGTAGTTTCTTTGCCGAGACCAAATTAATCCCCACCCGCTGGCTGGCTTGCAAATCGTCATGACGCACGCGTTCGGCTGTTCTATCAGCTCAATGGCTGGCTGTCGCTCCGATTTAATTCGTCCAACCGTCAAAAACTTTTGTGTTTTTTGGGGCATTTAGGTCCCAGGTAACATTATGAAGTTTTAATACGATCAATCGGACCTATTATCAAGTTAGTGTATCAACTATTGAACGAACTGCGCCCAGTAGTTTCCCAGCAATAAGCTGTTAAAGGAAAAGTCCAAGGTTTTCAAGTATCTCCAAAAACTTGAAAATCGAATGCCAAATGTTACAAACATCTCTGGAAAAATATTGTAAAAATTGGAAAAAAATTGTTGTTGTATTTGAAGATTTAGTGTTGCGGGGCTAACCAAGACAAGTCGCCTGGGGTCTAGTAGTGGTCACGTGGTTTTCGGTGCACTGTGACGTCACAAGATTTTGTGTTGATTCTACCACTAGTACCAGCTTGATTTTCACACAGAAAAGTCACCACTGTATGCCCGAAAAGAATGCCTCGGTGGAAAGCAGCCGCAAACTGCAACAACTCGTCAATGTCCCCAGGCATTTCATAGCACACTCAGTTTCCCTCATAAATCTCTGAGTCTCTTGTGGAAATGGAAGAGGTGTGTGCAGCACAAGCGTGCAGATTTCAAAGTGTCAGGCACTTTCTGGACACAAATGTCGCCATTTTTCTGCAGCACAAAAGTTGGCGTTTCATCCCTGAAACAAATGTTTTGACCACTGGCAGTGTCTTCCCTTCATAAAAGTCCGGAGAGGGCAGTATTACGCGAGGCTGGTACAGTCGACGAGCCATCGAAACTCCGAGGCGATATACGAACAGCGGATTATCTCACAAGAAGGAATGCGTTGAAGGTCAGAGTACATGCTTTTATTTTCATGCATACACGTAAACATTGTTTTGCTGCGCAGCGAATACGAATTGGTGCAGAACAGTGTGTCTGGGTACGGCTGATATTCGCTGGAGTACAGATGCGCCACAGGCTAGATCTACAGAGTTACAGAACGGTCTGAGCTGAGCTAAGAGTAAGAGTAAAATGTAGTCAGGGTTGTGGACACGTAAGACAATGCGTGTGTCACGTTATCTATTCTATTCAGTCGCAAACTATGCCCTGATATCAATTCATGAAATTGGCAGCGTTTGCTGGAAGGCATGGTTTAATGCTATTTTTACCAGATCTAACCTTTTGGTGGATGTGCAACCGGTAAGGTAAACAGACACCTGCATGCTAGAGACAAGAAGATAACGAATTGTGCAGGGAATTAATCTTTCTGCATTGACTGAGAGACGCAAAACCAGTCTAATTGCTACAACATGGATACACATCCAGACGACTTACGAATACGAATACGAATACTTTATTATCTCATACAGAGAAATTTCAGTGTGGTGCACATTAAAAGACAAAACAAATAATAAGACAACAGATAAAAATACCATACGAAGCATACTACACTCGCGCACGCATATGTACACTAACAGGAATAGTAACATGATTCCAAATAGGTTAAAAGTTTAACGCTAAAAACTATCATTATCACAGGACTAGATATGTCATTGAACAATATTTATCACAGGACTAGTCATTCGAGGGTTATCACACTCATTCATCACAGAAATCAGTGCATATGTTCACCGGCACACATACTAGTTTTAATTAACTTAGGTATTTAAAAAGCCAATTGACTTTGGAATAAAACTGTTCTTAGTTCTGAGCGTGCGGAATCTGGGAGTGCGGAGGCGACGTCCTGAGGGCAGGACCTCAAAGTGGTGAGCGAGCACATGACTACTATCCTGGATGATGCAACGGGCCTTTCGCACCAACACGTCGTTCATACAGCACAGTCAATCCTTCCTGTCTCACCCCCACAATCTTACCACATGTGTTCACCACCCGCCCAAGCACATTCTTACTCTTCACACACAGACCTCCATACCAGCAGATGAAAGAGAAAGTGAGAATGGATTCAATGAATGAAGTATAGAATGTTTGGAGGATGCGGCTGTTGATGTTCAGACTTCTGAGCTTTTGTAAGCAGTAGATTCTTGACTGACATTTCTTGTGGATAGCTTTAGTGTTTGAGGAGAAATTTAGTTTGTTGTCAATGACTGTTCCGAGATATTTGTATTCAGTCACTCGCTCAACTTTCACACCATCTAGAGGGTGTCTAAATGTTTAGTGTACTGTATAGATGAGAAGCATACTTTCGAATTGATTTATACTCGCATTCATTTTCTCTCTTCTTTTACTTCCAGACCTTATTCTAGCTTTGCAAAAAACGAGAAAGTGTCTTTGACAGATACCATCCAAATAATACATTATGAAAACAAGTACAAGTTCATTTCTACTCATGTTAATCGTTTATGCTTTCTGTGCTGAGCGACATATGGATTGAATTTCTTTCGTAACTCACCTCCCGTCAACCTGCAAAACTATATCTGTAGAAGTAGTTTCAAATAAAGTTAGTATGCTTCCGACTAAAATATTATGAAAGTATTTTCTGAAATGTTCAATTATAGACCAAAACGAAACATTCACGAGTATGTTGTTGACCTGATGGTCTTTATGGTAGACAGCAAGAGTTGCATGTTCAAGAAGTTTAACTTTAAGCAGTACATTTGAAAGAGCAAGGTAATTTAAGGTGGTATAATTTTAATGGTAGGTTCCACTGTAAGGCGACATGGAGGGTATCTTTGACGGACTCATTCAACATTCATACCCATGCACATCAACTCAAACACATAAGCTTAGTTCTTGAGTCAAATTTATTGGCTTCATAAAATAATATTGTGAATTTTTGTCCGTTTGCAGATTGGCTTATCTATGAATTTTTTTCGAAAATATCTTGCGATCTACGTACGCATAATGTAACACGTGAAGAAGAACATAAAAAGTTCGTCAAGAGGAATCTAATTTGCATTTGCTTTCCTTATTGTTAATTTTTTCTTCATAAAGACTACTTGAAAGAAACAAAATGTTTAACCATTTCAAGGCCTCTGAACACGTTTAAAAAAAATGCAGGTCTTTGCTCACTATATCAGGAAAAATCATCTCTCGACTTGAACACATACCAATAATCAACAGCCTCACTGCTTCTTGGAGCTGGATTTTGTGTGTGGAATGAATTACACATGTGGCGTTTTATAAATTAATTCATAGAAGATGACATTCGTGCAGAAAGGCTTTAATTTAATAATTAGGTCTTCGTGATGTTCTCTTAAAATAACTAACATGTGTGCCCTTTACCGGGCCTCTGAACCAGTTTTGTGAATATGCAGGTTAAACTCGTGCCTTTTCTGTGTTATCAGTGTATTTCTCATCCAGGCATGGATGCGTCCTCTTAAATGGACAGCCCTTCGACAGCCCTTTCCGTGTAAACGATTGGGTTCAAAATCTCAAATCTTACCAGGCTTTAACATGGGATATGGACATCCTTCCGTTTTGAAAAACACCAGAACTGAACACTCTGTATGGGTACTCTCTTTGCGAATGTAGAATTTCATGAATTAACTTCTTAAACGCCACACGTGTAAAACATTCCCTAAAACATCCAGCTCCAAAAACCAGTCAGGATGTTGATTCTTAGTATATGTTCAAGTCAAGAGATTTTTGAGTCACTTGAGAAAATGTGACTCTATGTAATCGGTCAGTGTTAGTCTGTCCGGCCGGCCGTCCGGCCGGCCGTCCGTAGACACAACCTTAACGTTGGACTTTTCTCGGAAACTATCAAAGCGATCGGGCTCATATTTTGTTTAGTCGTGACCTCCAATGACCTCTACACTTTAACGATGGTTTCGTTGACCTTTGACCTTTTTCAAGGTCACAGGTCAGCGTCAAAGGAAAAATTAGACATTTTATATCTTTGACAAAGTTCATCGGATGTGATTGAAACTTTGTAGGATTATTCTTTACATCAAAGTATTTACATCTGTAGCCTTTTACGAACGTTATCAGAAAAACAAGGGAGATAACTAGCCTTTTCTGTTCGGCAACACACAACCTAACGTTGGGCTTTTCTCGGAAACTATAAAAGTGACCGGGCTCAAATTTTATGTGAACGTGACTCCCAGTGACCTCTACACTTTGACGTCTGCTTTGGTGACCTTTGACCTTTTTCAAGGTCACAGGTATGTCTTGAAGGAAAAAAATTGAAATATCATATCTCTGAAACTATTCATCGGATTTGATTCAAACTTTATAGGATTATTCTTTACATCAAATTATTTACATCTGTATTGTGTTGTGAATAGCAATTTCTTCCTGTCCATCTGATGCCTCATATAATATTCAGAACTGCGAAAGTGACTCGATCGAGCGTTTGCTCTTCTTGTTTTTTCTATGTAAAAGTCTTCGCAGATCTGTGTAGTGAGCAATTTTTGGAAAAGGACGTGCCTTTAAGCCTGTATAGACGGTTTGACTGTTGAGATACCTGGTGGCAATGGCCGCACGGGTGGCAAGAGGTAGTAATGCACAGATGACAACAAACCGACATGCATTTTAAAAAAAGTTAGGAGGCAATTGAGAGGGGGAAACATTTTGTTAATTTCCAGAATCTTTATGAAGAAATAATGAACGAGAAGAAAGTCTGGCCTTTAAGTAAATGCAAATTAAACTATGTATACTTTTGACAAACTTTTTCTGTTCTTATTCACATGTTAAATTGTGTGCAGAGATCGTGAGTTACTTCCAAAAAACCATGTTTCAGGCAACAGGCAAACGGACAATACTGGACACAGGCTATGCTGACCGGCTCATGGACTGACTACCTGATGCTGAAGTACACCAACAGTGGACAATATCTGGAACAAAATGTTGCAGCATGTGAACCATGCACCGGACCACGTGACAACCCAGTATCATCTTCAAACCATGCAGGAAGCTGTTCAACCAAAGATACTTGTTCAACACAGTCACACGATTTGTAAAAGTATAGTTTCAGCCTTCTGTAGCTTAGGGAGTTTGAACCCCACTCTTCATCCGTTTAGGAAAGTATTTCTGATTGTTTTGACTGCACAGGTTGGTAATGGTACGATGATGCTTCTGCCTAGAAACCCTACTCGCTCAGGGGTGTCGTTTGGGTCGGCCCTTTGGCCAATCGCCGATTTTTTTTTTACTTTCATGTCCCTATCGGCCAAATGTCCGAAGAGTATTCGCCTGAATCGGCCAAAGTTTGTCCAGTTTTTTGTATTGGTCAGGCTTTGATTGATAAAACTGCTGCCGATGTACTTAGTCAACTGACTGACGTTTATTTCCTTCGCGAATACCAAAAACGAAACATCAATGTTTTGAACAGAAGCCATTGACGAAAATTATAGATGCAAGAGTGGTTTCCCTTGGACAAAGGAAATCACACTCTCAGCGTTTGCGTTCGCCGGTTCGCGATAGTTTATCAGTCAGTCAGTGCTTTCGATTTGGATTTGAACATCATGTCGCAACCAAAAAAGAAAAAAAACTAAATTGGCTAAGGTTTGCTACCATTCGCCAAGGTAAGTGATTCCTGACAAAATGACAGAAACACCGCGAATGTGGACAGTGTCAGTGTGAGTGGTAGCAGTGTTGTCGAGTCGATCGAAGCAGACGACATAGCAGACGATAGTCACCGCGAATCGCAATCTGCTGAGCCAGAGAATAACAAGTCGCGTTAGGCGAAATAACAACATTTAGTCAAGCTGTCGAACGCACTGCATTTTTTCACCAAGACCGCATACTCGTAGTTTCGTCAGTCCACCGCTAGTGGCAAAGGCAGTGAAATCGACAAGCCAGAATAGCGCGGTAATGGTCGCGCTTTTCTGTATCTCTTTTCTTTTTAGTGTACTGAGTTTGTTTTTAATCCAAACATATCATATCTATATGTTTTTGGAATCAGGGACCGACAATTCATTAATTATTTTTTAAGCCACCAAGCTGAAATGCAATACCAAAGTCCGGCCTTTGTCGAAGATTGCTTTGCCAAAATTTCAATCAATTTGATTGAAAAATGAGGGTGTGACAGTGCCGCCTCAACTTTTACAAAAAGCCGGATATGACGTCATCAAAGGTATTTATCGAAAAAATTAAAAACACTGTCCGGGGATATCATTCCCAGGAACTCTCATGTCCAATTTCATAAAGATCGGTCCAGTAGTTTAGTCTGAATCGCTCTACACACAGACACACACACACACACACATACACCACGACCCTCGTCTCGATTCCCCCTCTATGTTAAAACATTTAGTCAAAACTTGACTAAATGTAAAAAGGAAGAAAGAAAGAAAGAACAAGAAAATAAATTAAAAAAGATCGCAAAGACGAATGGGGAAAACCACACGAGAAATGCGTAAATGTTTTTTTGGGAAAAAATAACAACTACAGCAAGCAACAAGTTGCGTAAGGCGAAATTACTACATTTAGTCAAGCTGTGGAACTCACAGAATGAAACTGAACGCACTGCATTTTTTCACAATGACTGTAGTCGGCCGCTAGTGCAAAAGGCAGTGAAAGTGACGAGCCTTTTTAGCGCGGTAGCGGTTGCGCTGTGGTGCATAGCACGCTTTACTGTACCTCTCTTCGTTTTAACTTTCTGAGCGTGTTTTTGTTGTTGTTGTTTTTTATATTTAGTCAAGTTTTGACTAAATATTTTAACATCGAGGGGGAATCGAAACGAGGGTCGTGGTGTATGTGCGTGCGTGTGTGTGTGTGTGTGTGTGTGTGTGTAGAGCGATTCAGACTAAACTACTGGACCGATCTTTATGAAATTTGACATGAGAGTTCCTGGGTATGAAATCCCCGAACGTTTTTTTCATTTTTTTGATAAATGTCTTTGATGACGTCATATCCGGCTTTTCGTGAAAGTTGAGGCGGCACTGTCACGCCCTCATTTTTCAACCAAATTGGTTGAAATTTTGGTCAAGTAATCTTCGACGAAGCCCGGGGTTCGGTATTGCATTTCAGCTTGGTGGCTTAAAAATTAATTAATGACTTTGGTCATTAAAAATCGGAAAATTGTAAAAAAAAATAAAAATTTATAAAACGATCCAAATTTACGTTTATCTTATTCTCCATCATTTGCTGATTCCAAAAACATATAAATATGTTATATTCGGATTAAAAACAAGCTCTGAAAATTAAATATATAAAAATTATTATCAAAATTAAGTTGTCCAAATCAATTTAAAAACACTTTCATCTTATTCCTTGTCGGTTCCTGATTCCAAAAACATATAGATATGATATGTTTGGATTAAAAACACGCTCAGAAAGTTAAAACAAAGAGAGGTACAGAAAAGCGTGCTATCCTTCTTAGCGCAACTACTACCCCGCTCTTCTTGTCAATTTCACTGCCTTTGCCATGAGCGGTGGACTGACGATGCTACGAGTATACGGTCTTGCTGAAAAATGGCAGCTACTTGACTAGATATTGTATTTTCGCCTTACGCGACTTGTTTTTTTTTTTTGGGGGGGGTCTTTTTTTTTATTTTTTCAAATTCTCTCTGGACATATGATGGACAATTTTTTTTCTTCTCTTCATTACCGTTACTCTATCGTTACAGCTATTTCATTCACCTTTGCTATGTCTAGTAGTTTGTGCGTTTGTTTGCGTGTATGTGCGCGTGTGTGTGTGTGTGTGTGTGTGTGTGTATGTGTGTGTGTGTGTGTGTGTGTGTGTGTGTTGTTGTTGTTGTTCCCATAATTCTGTTAAATAAGCGTGTTTTTAATTCAAACATATCATATCTATATGTTTTTGGAATCAGGACAAGGAATAAGATGAAATTGTTTTTAAAACGATTTCGGAAATTTGATTTTAATCATAATTTTTATATTTTTAATTTTCAGAGCTTGTTTTTAATCCGAATATAACATTATTTATATGTTTTTGGAATCAGAACATGATGAAGAATAAAGTAAAAGTAATTTTGGATCGTTTTATAAATACATAATTTTATTTACAATTTTCAGATTTTTAATGACCAAAGTCATTAATTAATTTTTAAGGCCTCCATGCTGAAATGCAATACCGAAGTCCGGCCTTTGTCGAAGATTGCTTGGCAAACATTTCAATCAATTTGAATGAAAAATGAAGGTGTGACAGTGCCGCCTCAACTTTTACAAAAAGCCGGATATGACGTCATAAAAGACATTTATCGAAAAAATGAAAAGAAATGTCTGAGGATATCATACCCAGAAACTCTTATGTAAAATTTCATAAAGATCGGTCCAGTAGTTTAGTCTGAATCGCTCTACAAACACACGCACACACACACACACACACACACACACACACACACACCACGACCCTCGTCTCGATTCCCCCTCTATGTTGAAACATTTAGTCAAATCTTGATTAAATGTAAAAAAGTAACCACCAAGAAAAACCCACAAAAAACAGACCGTGATTAAAATCGCATTCCACGTTTTTACATTTAGTCAAGTTTTCTTCATTTTTTCGATAAATGTCTTTGATGACGTCACATCCGGCTTTTTGTAAAAGTTGAGGCGGCACTGTCACACCCTCATTTTGATTGACAATTTTGTAAAGCAATCTTCGACGAAGGCCGGACTTCGGTATTGCATTTCAGCTTGGTGGTTTAAAATCTAATTAATTACTTTGCTCATTAAAAATCTGAAAATTGTAATAAACATTTTTCTTATATAAGCCTCATTGATTGATTGATTGATTGATTGCTATAAAACGATCCAAATTTACGTTCATCTTATTCTACATCATTTCCTGATTCCAAAAACATATATATATAAATATGTTTTATTTGGATTAAAAACAAGCTCTGACAAGTCGCGTAAGGCGAAATTACTACATTTAGTCAAGCTGTGGAACTCACAGAATGAAACTGAACGTAGTCCGCCGCTAGTGCAAAAGGCAGTGAAAGTGACGAGCCTGTTTGGCGCGGTAGCGGTTGCGCTGTGCTTCATAGCACGCTTTACTGTACCTCTCTTCGTTTTAACTTTCTGAGCGTGTTTTTAATCCAAACATATCATATCTATATGTTTTTGGAATCAGGAACCGACAAGGAATAAGATGAAACAGTTTTTAAAACGATTTCGGAAATTTAATTTTGATCATAATTTTTATATTTTTAATTTTCAGAGCTTGTTTTTAATCCAAATATAACATATTTATATGCTTTTGGAATCAGAAAATGATGACGAATCAGATGAACGTAAATTTGGATCGTTTTATAAAAAATGTTTTTTTTACAATTTTTTGATTTTTAATGACCAAAGTCATTAACTAATTTTTAAGCCACCAAACTAAAATGCAATACCGAAGTCCGGCCTTCGTCGAAGATTGCTCGGCCAAAATGTCAATCAATTTGATTGAAAAATGAGGGTGTGACAGTGCCGCCTCAACTTTTACAAAAAGCCGGATATGACGTCATCAAAGACATGTATCGAAAAAAAGAAAAAAAAACGTCCGTGGACTGGGTGGCCGAGTGGTAACGCACTTGCGCTCGGAAGCGAGAGGTTGCGTGTTCGACCCTACCCTTCGTGTACACTACATTGGGGTGTGCACGTTAAAGATCCCACGATTGACAAAAGGGTCTTTCCTGGCAAAATTGCTTAGGCACAGTTAATAATTGTCTACCTATACCCGTGTGACTTGGAATAATAGGCCGTGAAAGGTAAATATGCGCCGAAATGGCTGCAATCTACTGGCCGTATAAAATTTCATCTCACACGGCATCACTGCAGAGCGCCTAGAACTGTACCCACGGAATATGCGCGATATAAGCGTCATTGATTGATTGATTGATTGATTGGGTCAGGCCGCAATTTTCTCCCCCCTTTCCTAACCTAGGTGGTGGGTTCAAGTGCTAGTCTTTCGGATGAGACGAAAAACCGAGGTCCCTTCGTGTACACTACATTGGGGTGTGCACGTTAAAGATCCCACGATTGACAAAAGGGTCTTTCCTGGCAAAATTGTATAGACATAGATAAAAATGTCCACCAAATACCCGTTTGACTTGGAATAAAGGCCGTGAAAGGTGAATGCTCGCCTAATAGGCTACTGAGCTTTACTGGCCGATGTGAATGCGTTATATATTGTGTGTAAAAATGTCTGTTTGTCTGTCTGTCTGTAAAAAATTCCATTTCAAACGGCAGAAATTAATATGTAAGCGCCTAGGGCTATATCTAGATTAGGCGCATAAAAATGATCACAATAATAATAATAATAATATCATTCCCAGGAACTCTCATGTCAAATTTCATAAAGATTGGTCCCGTAGTTTAGTCTGAATCGCTCTACACACACACACACACAGACAGACACACACACACACACACATACACCACACCCTCGTCTCGATTCCCCCCTCTACGTTAAAACATTTAGTCAAAACTTGACTAAATGTAAAAATTAAAAACATAAAAATTATGATCAAAATTAAATTTCCGAAATCGATTTAAAAACAATTTCATCTTATTCCGTGTCGGTTCCTGATTCCAAAAACATATAGATATGATATGTTTGGATTAAAAACACGCTCAGAAAGTTAAAACGAAGAGAGGTACAGAAATGCGTGCTATGCAGCACAGCGAAACCACTACCGCGCTCGTCAGTTTCACTCCGTTTTGCACAAGCGGCGGACTACGGTCATTGTGAAAAAATGCAGTGCGTTCAGTTTCATTCTGTGAGTTCCACAGCTTGACTAAATGTAGTAATTTCGCCGTACGCGACTTGTTTTGCGGAGGGGACAGTGTCAGCTGATAAGCAATTATTGAGCGACAGTGCCAATTATCCAGGCATCTTAGCCACTTTAGTGAAGGGAACGTTGAAGTGACAATGACTAGGTTTAAAATGTCCCTTATCAGAAAGTTCAACCTCAGTCCTTTGATGTTTATTGAACACATTTTCATATAAAGTTGGCGCTTCATACGGAAAAATGGCTTTGAAATTGACCCTAATCCTTCTTTGGGCTCTGTAAATGTCGTTTGGGGCTATGGTTGTAAAATGGTATCTACTGGTCACCCCAATGTATAAACTGAAAACTCTTTCTGCACCAGAACACGCAGAAAGGATTGTATCTGCCTGATGTCTGATGCTTTTCAAAATCCCCAACCACTAACACCTTCAAAACGGACTTTACCTGACACTGTTGTTTTTCCCTATATAATCCTTACTATTTTTCCGAGACGTCGTCGTGTTGTGTATTTAGCTTGCCACAACCTCATACATGGTCCTAAAAGTTAAAGTTGAAGAAAATACTAAAGATAAATGAACAAGCTGACGCAGTGTCATTCGCACCGTGAATCCCCCCATGGGAACATACTAAAGTCTGGTTCCAAATAGGCTCAATTTCCTTCTATTTCTTTGTATTTCTCCCTCGTAGGGGTGGGGGTGTTCAAACCAAAGGCACCTTTAAACCAAAACTCATATCACACATCTTACAATACTAAGACACTCAGCAGTGAAAGGGTGTCTGCTGGTAAAAAATTCCAAACAATCCTAAAAGTACTTCACTACTAAACGTGCTTTTAAAAAGAGCCGTTATTTTTCCCTCTATAATCAGTATTGTGTTTTCTGCGAACATGTAGTCTATTTAGATGGTTGTCATGTGCACATGAGTTGCTAAAGCGTTTTCAGTTGGGCATATGTCGAAAAGCAAAGAATTAGCCCTTTGAAAACCATCAGAACTGTCACACAAAAATAACATTTACCTATCTCACCAACTGACCAAACATAGGGCTTTTCCTTATGTATTATGTATTGTCGTGTTTTTTTGTAGCATACTTGTGAAAACAGCCACCACTGTTGTAAATGATACTTTAAAGAGCATTATTTCATTTTTACAGTTGAAGGACAACCTGGACTGCCGTATATTACAGCTGTTTTACAATCAGCCAAAATTTTCTTAACAAACGTATGTTTAAGAACAACTCCCATAGTGAAATTGAAGGAAAACAAAGTGAAAACCCCCCTGCCATAGAGGACAGGGGGGGACGAGGGGGGGGGGGCACAGGGGGCACGTGCCCCCCCCCCCCCGAAAAAAGAAGAAGAAGAAAAAAAAAAGATTTTTCTATGCCGATTCTATGACCATTTCTAAGTTCAAATGGCACCAGATGGCACCATTTTGCTTCTTTGGGCAACATTTTTTTCCGGGGGAGCATGCCCCCGGACCTCCCTAGCAAATTCGGGCGCTCCGCGCCCATCACATTCACTTTCGATTCAAAAAGCCCCCCCCCCCCCCCCTTACAAAGCAACTGATCCGCCCCTGGAGGAGCTAAAGAATCAACAATAAACGACTGCATGGATAGCTTGATGCACGAATGCATTGCGGACATGTTTGTCTCCAACCAAGAGAAAGTTCCAAAAAATCCCTTTTGTGCTTCTTATTATACAGTGACGTCAAAGACAGCCTTTTCTGCTGTTCATACATTCAGGGGTTATGGTTACACTAAACGACGTAGTTGTAGCCATACTGCCATCCAGATTTATTTTTTCCTTGCGAGCAGTCACAGGGTGTTTGTGCTGTCTGCCAACCGTCAGACGACCCCGCCCAAGTCTGTTAAGGGACCGTTTGACCGTTATAGAACGCGTCTTTTTGATTTTTTAGCACATTTGGAAACGGTTGATTTTTATCCCTACCATTGTTTCCAAACATTATATAGGAATGTTTTGTGAACAACGGATAATAGCCGCTACTCGCATGTGTAGCAAAAGTGAGCGTACATACTCACCCTGGTCGTACAGCCGTTGTCCGTTGCCCGTCTTCATCTGTCTGTACAAATCATTACCTTTGGATTTTTCTCGAACGCTATGAAGTGAAGAAACACCAAATGTTGCAAAATGTTGTATGACCCCAAGAGCTCAAAAAAGATACTTGAGAACCTTGACCTTACCTTACCTTGACATTGAAGCGAGGTCAACCAAAATGGTATCAGAAGATAAGGCTTTCTTTTTCTTGTATACCATACAAAACTAAGCCCGCTGTTTTTAATTTGTTTTCCAGAAAACTGGCACAATGTGAAATTTTGCAGTTTTTAGACCACATTCATTCTCCCTGTGACCTTGACCTTATGGTAAGGTCAAGGTTCTCAAGTATCTTTTTTGAGCTCTTGGGGTCATACAACATGTTGCAACATTTGGTGTTTCTTCACTTCATAGCGTTGGAGAAATATCCAAAGGTAATGTTCAGTACAGACAGATAAAGACGGGCAACGGACAACGGCTGTACGACCAGGGTGAGTATGTACGCTCACTTTTGCTACACATGCGAGTAGCGGCTATTATCCGTTGTTCACAAAACATTCTTTAGCTCCTCTATGGCAGGGGGATTTTCACTTTGTTTTCCTTCAATTTCACTATGGGAGTTGTTCTTAACATACGTTTGTTAAGAAAATTTTGGCTGATTGTAAAACAGCTGTAATATACGGCAGTCCAGGTTGTCCTTCAACTGTAAAAATGAAATAATGCTCTTTAAAGTATCATTTACAACAGTGGTGGCTGTTTTCACAAAAAACACGACAATACATAATACATAAGGAAAAGACCTAGTTGGTGAGATAGGTAAATGTTATTTTTGTGTGACAGTTCTGATGGTTTTCAAAGGGCTAATTTTTTGCTTTACGACATATGCCCAACTGAAAACGCTTTAGCAACTCAAGTGCACACGACAACCATCTAAATAGACTACATGTTCGCAGAAAACACAATACTGAATATAGAGGGAAAAATAACGGCTCTTTTTAAAAGCACTTTTAGTAGTGAAGTACTTTTAGGATTGTTTGGAATTTTTTACCAGCAGACACCCTTTCACTGCTGAGTGTCTTAGTATTGTAAGATGTGTGATTTGAATTTTGGTTTAAAGGTGCCTTTGGTTTGAACACCCCTACCCCTACGAGGCAGAAATACAAAGAAATAGAAGGAAATTGAGCCTATTTGGAACCGACTTTAGTATGTTCCCATGGGGGGATTCACGGTGCGAATGACACTGCGTCAGCTTGTTCATTTATCTTTAGTATTTTCTTCAACTTTAACTTTTAGGACCATGTATGAGGTTGTGGCAAGCTAAATACACAACACGACGACGTCTCGGAAAAATAGTAAGGATTATATAGGGAAAAACAACAGTGTCAGTTAATGTCCGTTTTGAAGGTGTTAGTGGTTGGGGATTTTGAAAAGCATCAGACATCAGGCAGATACAATCCTTTCTGCGTGTTCTGGTACAGAAAGAGTTTTCAGTTTATACATTGGGGTGACCAGTAGATACCGTTTTACAACCATAGCCCCAAACGACATTTACAGAGCCCAAAGAAGGATTAGGGTCAATTTCAAAGCCACTTTTCCATATGAAGCGCCAACTTTATATGAAAATGTGTTTAATAAACATCAAAGGACTGAGGTTGAACTTTCTGATAAGGGACATTTTAAACCTAGTCATTGTCACTTCAACGTTGTTCTCTTATTTGCTTGGATCACAACGCGGGACTAAAACGAAGGGTAGTGATGCGAAAAGTGCATGACTTGACGCGGACTATGAAAGGGATAAGCCCCATCACATAGGGCTGTCGCCACTCAAGTGTTAATGGCAACAGGGAAAGTACGTATCCATATCCCTCTTTTCCACAGGTGTATTGTGTGCACAGTGCACACAGTGCACACCCGTTTCAACCCTGTGCACGGATTTTGACGGATTAGCTCGTAGACGCCGCCTGAATGTTGCCAATTAGGCCAGGTGAACTGCGGTTCATCTTGACTACTTTCAGGCTTCTGTTTCTACTCTCTGTTCCGGTGCAAGACAACTGCACCCCAAATGGGCCCGATTGCACCCCAACACCTCTGCAATGTAAAGGCTTTTTTTTTAAGGGAAACGAGCTATTTGTGTATGGCAAAACACGTACGGCCGTGGATTTCCTTGCGAGGGGTTATAAGCTTACTTATTTCTTTTTTTGTCCTCGAAAAGAAGAAGAAATTCTGTCCGTGAATTATTTTTCTTTTTTCTGTCTGTAAAGCCGGGGGAAGTTAATTGTTTTTTAATTGTCACAGTATGCAAAAGGTCTTCCTTCTAACCATATTATATATGATGTCGGGAGCAGATATCAGTGAAGATAAATTGCCATTATTTAATACCAATGTTAAAAGAAATAATGAGTGGCTGCTGACACCAGTTGATCCTGTTTAAAATCAAGGATAATCCACAAATTGTTTATAAAATAGCTAAAATTCTTCAGCTTCAGGAGGGCTTTGCCCCCCAGACCCCCAAACGGGACCCTGGACCCCAGGTCCCAGGTTGTAACCCCCCCCCCCCCACCCCTCTGGCTTGACTGCTCCGCCCCTGTAATCTGTGTTCCTAAGACAATGATTGTATGTATTGGTGTTCCCCTCTTGAGTCTTGTGCTTCAATGTTACGGTGACTTTGGATGAGCCAAAATAATAGCCGAACTTTTTCCAAGATGCCCTAAAGCTTTCTGACAGTTTCGGCCAAATGTCCCAACATGAAAATGTCTAGCAAAACCCCTGTCGCTAGCGCACCAGCTGCCTGTTATGGGTAAGCGACGTGCCTGTATTTCCTGCAAAGCAAGACAGAATAAAACAGCAGCTTAGTTTGAGCTTTTAAGACATTCGTACCAGAGAAAACGTGTACGTGTTTGTTTGGAGAGGGTGGATAGAATCATAAGACACGCTGTGTCTATGTGACGTAGAGCAGGTTTTCACATTCATGCTGAAGCACTGTGTGATCGCTATTCTTTCTGGCATATCTTACCTTGATTTCAGATAGACTGGGAACCGAAATGAGGATGTCTACATGAATAAACTATGCTGATATGTATGTGTTTAGAAATAAAGAATAGTTTTAATGATATATGATGGTGTGTTTTGTTTTTTAATCCAATGTGATATTTTCGTATTTGAAAACAAATTGTACACTCTGTGGTCAATTTTACTTTCAGATAAATAAATCTATCATAATGGAAATCATCTGTTTGTGTTGTGTTACTTACTCATTTTGATCAATGTTGAGTCGTCCATATTCCTGTGTGTACGCATAGTATGCAGTTTGAAGGTAGTAGATGTCCGAGCAAACATAGGAGGATGTGCTGTTAGGCTGTCTATCTCCTCATCCAGGTTTTCCAGATATTCGAATTTAGTTCCCTCTTGGAGTTTCTGCACTGACACCTGATAAGCAAAATACACGTATCACTCTGTGACCATGGCAACATGTATCATCTGTATGCCCCGTTCAAAAATTACCTTGAGATTCTAAGGTATACACAGAAATTGCAGTGGATCACAAAAACAACACGAACAGTAGTACATATATTCACAGTTTAAAAATTCATGCAATGAGAGTCAATAACCCGATTTAACCCCAGGTAGATTCAGGGTCCCACTGACTGAATCTCATATGGTTGCTTTTCGGCACACACCATACATTTTTAATGGGACTGTGAGGTTTTGTTACTACAGTAAAATAATAGCAACGTACTGTCTGTTCGTGACGTTTGAGAAGGGGTCAACCCGCTATTGCCGCGGCCCGTTGTTGCCGCGGCCCGTTGTTGCCGCGGCCCGTTATTGCCGCGGCCCATTATTGCCGCGGCCCTTATTTTCTTCTTTTTTTTTCTTCATTTTTTCATTATGTACATTAATTTTTATTGACGAGAAAATCTCTTACGCAAGGAGAAAGGACGACCCCCAGCGGAAGTTTTCGCCACGTCCACAGGGTTTGGAACTCGCAATACTGTGCATTGGAGGCAGGCGCGGCGGCCTTCCCGAGGGAGGGAGAGAGGGAGGGACGGAGAGAAATAGTGGGATGGAGGGAGAGAGAGGGAGGGAGGGAGTGAGAGAGGGGAAGGGAGGGAGATAGGGAGGGAAGAAGAGAGAGGGAGGAAGAGTGAGAGAGTAGAGATGGGATGGAGGGAGGGAGGGAAGAAGAGAGGGGGGAGTGGGAGGGATGGAGGGAAAGAGATAGTGGGATGGAGGTAGAGAGAGAGGAGTGAGGGAGATAGGGTGGGAGGAAGAGAGTGGGAGGGAGAGAGAGGAGGATGGAGGGAGAGAAAGAGAGTGGGATGGAGAGACAGAAATAAGTTTTCTTTGCGAGCTCGTGGAAAATAGGCGATAATTTCGAATTTCGGCTTGTCGCGACGTCAAGTTTTTCACTGTGCATACTCTGATACTGTACACTGCGTAACAAACTGATTCAGCTTTTGTATGACTGCGAGAGTTGATCAGCTTTGGTTTTTTTTTTCCACTTCAATCGCTTGTCAAGATCAAGCCAAAGCACATACTGATGAGAGAAAATGTACAACACTTACTGGTAGATGTATCTTTTGAGATCACTGAGAAGAAAGATCGAGCGACTTCCTAAAACGCCTGTGTATAAAAGAAAACACTGTGTTCAAAATAAACCCTTTCAACGACGTAATGATATATTTTGTAAGTTGCTCTTTTGAACATATAATAACAGAAAGTTGATTGTATCACACGCAAAATTTCATGAATCTGGTTAGAATATCTTTCCTTTGCGAGTCTTTGAAACTGGGGCAATAAAAAACGCTCGCGCTGGACCCGAGTACTCTTCAGACATTCACACACACACACACACACACACACACACACACACACACACACACACACACACACACACACACACACACACTCTCTCTCTCCCTCACTCCCTCCCTCTCTCTCTTTCTTTCTTACACACACACACATACACACACACACACACACACACACGAGTACAGACTCATGCACACACACACACACACACACACACACACACAAACACACACACACACACACACACACACACACACACACACACACTCAAACAGTAACACTAACACATGTGCACAAAATGAATCGATCCCGGATCACTTTGGCCATAGACTCTCTCGTGCTCTCTGTCTCTCTTTCACCGAGACCAAACCCTGCATTGTAATTTCTTTGCCGAGACCATTTTCCCACCCGTTGTCTGGTTTGCACTGAAATCATGCTTTTCTCGTCACTGCGTGACGTGTTCGCCGCCCAAGTCTTCCCTTTAGTTCAGGCTGTTCGCAAAGCGACCAGCCTCTCACCGCAAAAACTCCCACCGTTAAGAGTGGCTTTTGTGATTTATTTCGCATTTAGGTCCCAGGTAACATTATGAAGTTTTAATACGATCAATCGGACCTATTATCAAGTTAGTGTATCAACTTTTGAAAGAACTGCGTCCAGTAGTTTCCCAGCAATAAGCCGTTAAGTCGAGACAGACACACACACACACACAATTCAAGTCTGTTGGACCCTAGTTCTGCGTACTCGGGGATAATTTGGAGTGTTTCAGCTTGCCGCGACGTCATGCAAATAGTTGTATCACTCTGTAAATGACTAGATTCAGCCTTCCGCGGCGCAGCCGTTGGATAATCGCTTCACTTCAATCGGTTGGCCCGGTCAAAGTATAGCCCGTATTGATGAGAAATGATGTTCTTCTTGTAGATTAGCCTTTGAAGATTAAGGAGAGAAAAGAGCGATTTCCAAAAACGCCTGTGTCAAAACAAAAACACTGTGTTCAGAATCAACTATATTTACAACATGCTAATAAGTAGAGGTTACACGCCGAGTCTCAGTGATTATCAAAAATAATGGTCGAAGTTAGCGGATCATGAAAAATGCGAGCTTTAGCGAGCTTTTTCATGACCGCGAACTGAGACCATTATTTTTTATAATCACTGAGACGAGGTGTGTAACCTCTTTATTCCTCCTTTCTTCAGTTATTCAAAGAAAAGAGGAGTTTTTTTGCGAAAGTTTGATCGAATCCTATTCTCTCAACCAGTCAACCTGCGCAGGCGATCGATTAATGCGCGGTTGTATAGTTCCGTGCAAATTATTCCATTCTGTTAACACTTCTTGTCAGTTTTCCTATTTTGGGCTAAAATCAAGTACACAGATATGCTGTTATTCTGCCGTGGCGGCAAAGGCAGATATTGTGTGTTCTGTATATGTTTTAGTATCGCTTAGGATAATGTTTTTTCGTCAAATGGGACTAGCAGACGAACTTTTGCACCCGTGTTCCAACGTTAAAAACTGTCTGAAGTTCAGTTTTCTGGGGAAAATAGGGTATGAAACCCCTTTATGTTGTTTAAATTGATGAGATGTGTGCATTTGGTTGCGTGTGATCTGTTTATTAAATGAAATATTGTTGAAAACTGACCGTCGGATTGCAGTCTGTTGTCGAAGGAACTGAGTGAAAAGAAGGGGAACTACTCTTGTCGCTAGACAAAGTATGAGTTACTTGCCTTGGGAAATTGCTTGTGATGAACGGCTTGACGGCACGGCAGATGAGATTCAGAAAACAACCGAACTGATGGATTTTATATGGAGATTCATGTGTTCAGGCCTGTAGTTGTTAATTTAAATGCGGTATGTTTGTATTGTTTGCTCCAGAGATGTATACTTCGTACATTAGAGCGTTCGGAACTTTTCAGTCGTAAAAAGTAGTACCGAAACAGAACAACCTCTCAACCCATTGCACTATCGAGGATTCAGGCTGTTGCTGGGTCGTTATTTGTTTGGTTGCTGGGTCATTATCGAAAAATAACTACCCCTACAAGTTTACAGAGGTAAAGAAGCAGAGGGGGGAATAATAATTATGAGTCGCTCTGCGGAACACATATTTACAAAGGATTGATCTGATGGTATGCAAAATGTCATTTAACTGCGTCTAATACTTTTTCCTTGCGAGATCTCAGAACATGCGCGATTCGGCCTTGGACGGCGCAAAAGTTGAAACATTGCTTCACTTCAATTGATTGGCCCGGTTAAAGTAATGCACATATTGATTAGAAAAACATTGTCTTGGTAGATTGGCCTTTTGAAATTATTGACAGAAAAGAGCGAATATGTAAAATATCATTCAGTTTAAGTCACTGTTTCGACGGTTGAAAGTGAAACATGCCGTAAAAAAACCGCCATTTTTTTAGGGTAGGCGTGGTCACAGACCAGTGACGTCATACCCAGATATTGCTCAGATTCCATAAACACATTTTTGAGCAGAAGAAAGACTGATCTTCAAATACAAACATATTTCTGACAAAAAAACTGCTGTTTAACATCTGAGCGAAACCACTGAAAAAAATATCCTTAACTTTTTGTGTTACCGGCACGTTTGGCCTAGTGGTAAGGCGTCCGCCCCGTGATCGGGAGGTCGTGGGTTCGAACCCCGGCCGGGTCATACCTAAGACTTTAAAATTGGCAATCTAGTGGCTGCTCCGCCTGGCGTCTGGCATTATGGGGTTAGTGCTGGGACTGGTTGGTCCGGTGTAAAAATAATGTGACTGGGTGAGACATGAAGCCTGTGCTGCGACTTCTGTCTTGTGTGTGGCGCACGTTATATGTCAAAGCAGCACCGCCCTGATATGGCCCTTCGTGTTCGGCTGGGCGTCAAACAAACAAACAAACAAACTTTTTGTGCTCAGTGTATCTGTCGACAAATGTCAATTTAATTTTTACACTGATTTTTAGGCACGAAGCCTTTCGACGTTTTGTTTTGTCATAATTAAACGTTCCAATAACCTACCATTCTTGATTTTATTTTATTTCGACTGTACTTTTGAATTGGTTTGCTGCGTTTGGTTGTTTCAGCCTGCGTGTCCTAGCCATAGACGCCAAGCCCATAGTGGACAAGAGGGTGGGGGTCTTGCAGGAGCTGGCTGACCTGTGGCTGTACAGTGACCTTGAGCGGCTGACACTGACAAGGACCCCCCCGGACAGCAAGTGCGGGCTGCGTCATTGCAGGTGCGCGCCCAACTGTCGCTGCATCCCTGGACCTCTGTCCCCCTGTACTCTCACCATGGCTGATGCCGTCTTCATCAAGTGAGTGGAGATTGATGATGATGATGCTTGATGATGGTGGTGATATTGATGATGATGATGATGATGATGTTGGTGATATTGATGATGATGATAATGATGATGAGGATGAGGATGCAACCGATGCATACACATTTGCATGCCCTTAATTAAGTCCGCACAGAATACGGCATGCTGTGGCTTCAATGGCCTCCTGGCGTATCCTGGGTATAGTCTGCGCATGCCTGGAAGGGGGGTTGATTCCCCGTGAGCATGATCGTTGGGAAATGGCCAATCAGAATCTTTGCGAATCTTACGGCATCTTATTAAGCGCATTTCGGCACTTCAATTACGTTTTTATAAAATTGTTTTCAAACTAAAAAAATCTACTCCAAATGCTATGATATTTGGTGAACTTGGAAGATATCCACTAGATGTTAATATGAAATGTAGAATGCTTTGCTATTGGTATAAACTGATTAGTCCTATTCATAAAAATAAATTTTCTAGTATTGTGTACTGCTTTACTTATAAATTGTATATCAACAAGATGATTGAATCTGATTATTTATGTTTTATTGAAAAAACCTTAAATGAAATTGGTCTCCCTGGCCTTTGGACTTCTCAAGAAAATGTTCAATATTCAAGCGCATGGTTTAAACAGAAAGTAAAAAGAAGCTTGTATGACCAGTATATCCATAAATGGTTTACAGAAATTGGAACAAAAAATATGTTTTGGAATTATCGAATGTTTAAAGATATTTTTGCATGTGAAGACTATGTCACACACTTGCCATATCAGCAATGTGTTGCAATGATGAAGTTCAGAACATTAAACAACAATTTGCCTGTACAGAAAGAACGTTACCTTAACATCCCGAGGTCAGAAAGAACTTGCACCAAATGTGTATCACAAGACATAGGTGATGAATTCCATTATTTATTTGTCTGTGATTTTTTCAAAGAAGAAAGAGCTGAGTTGTTACCACCTTACTATTGGAAAAAACCTAATGCACTTAAATTTAAAAAGTTGTTTGCTACTAACAAAAAGAAATTGCTAAAGAATATTTTGGACTTTATTAATAGAATCTGTAACAGTTTTTCATAATCTTTTTAATTTTTATTTATTTATTATATTAGCATATATCATGATTGTATTGATTGTATTTATTGTTCAAAATGCCCCCAGGGGTTATGGACTAATAAAAAACTTGAAACTTGAAACTTGGCAACACTCTTCCCAAATACCTATCCTCGGTACTGCAAAGCTCTAAGAAGCTCTTCAAAGTACAAAAATACGGAGACAGGTCCTTTAAGTATCAAGCCCCTTCGGAAATTCTCTGCCCGATGACATCCGCTGTTGCTCTTTTTGGGTATCCCATGGTACGCCGTATTACCCTATGGCTGCCCTGGCAGACCTATCCTGAACGCCTTGTGATTAGGCCAAAACAAAAAATTGTCTGTTTCTGGTAACATGGCTAAAAAAAATAGGGTCGGTAGGTCGGGATTTATTTATTTTATTTTTTTTTTATTTTTTTTTACCCCAAATGTAGACCAATAAAACTAACTTTAAAAATCGCGCAAAGAGACTGGATTCACTATACATAGAGACAAGACACTCAACACATTTACAAATCGTCAGCGGACTTTCGTTTTCACACGTTTTTGTTGTTCATTTTCTCACCCTGTCCTTTACCACCAAAAAAAATAAAAACAAATTTGAGTTTGGAAAAAAAAAGTTTAGGGTCGGCGCCGAAATTTAGGGTCGGTCGGGTGACCAGAAACAGACAATTTTTTTTTTGGCCTTAGGGTAGAATGTGTATGCAACAGATGGATGATGGTGGTGATGATGGTGCTGGTGATGATGATGATAATGATGATGATGATGATGATATTGATAAAGTAAAAGATAATGGTGGTGGTAATATCGATGATGATGATGATGATGATGATGATGATGATGATGATGATGATGATGATGATGCCTTCCGTTTGGAAACTTTGAAAGATGTGTTGACATGTTTGCATTTCCTTGCTAGTGGTTGATTCAAAGTTTCAAACATTTCCCTGGGTCGCGAGCATTTTTCAAAGAATTTGTTTTGCGTTCTCTACATCATTGTGTAAACCTCGTGTGAGGCGGAGTGGGGCTTCAAGCTAAGTAATTGCTTTAATGGTTTTGTTATCTTAGCTTTTCCGCTTCTTATTTTCTTTAAACATCGGGACCAAAGCTGATGATAGCTTCAAACAACACTGTTTGCTGTGGAGTTTCAAAATGTATCCCTCTTTTCTTTTCCTTTAACAAAGAGAGAGAGAGAGAGTGAGAGTGAGAGTGAGAGTGAGAGTGAGAGTGAGAGTGAGAGAGAGAGAGAGAGAGAGAGAGAGAGAGAGAGAGAAAGAGAAAGAGATGACGGTATCAACATTCAACCAAACGTTTCCTGTAATTTGTTTAATATTTCTCGCCACTGTTATATACTGTCTGGGTTATCGCACCTCTATGTTATCATGTAACACAGACGACAACTGACGGCAACATCACCCTACACTGTCTTGGGCGATGGTTTGCTATTTTCACAAGTGCTTTATCGTCAGAGCCTTTTGCACTTTTTGTCTCCGTGAAACAGAGAGGCGAGGGCAGACGTTAATAATTATCGTCGAGAAGTTTCCTGGAACAGGAAAAGAAGATCTCACGATGGAATTGATATTTTATGCCTATTTAAATTGCAGGCTGCTTTTCCCCCATCTAACTGTGCACTTCTTTTCGGATAACAGAGAGACAAAACCAGACGGCAGATTCGTCCAAAAGTTCTTTAGTAGACTACATGCTGCTTTTACCGTCTGAGCTTACTATGCAGTTCTTCTTTTCTGTTAACAAGCCGAGGAAACCAGACGGCAGACTCGTCCACGACCCGGAAGGTCCTTTTCGCAGACTGCATGCTGCTTTTACCGTCAGCGCTTTCTATATACTTCTTCTTTTCTGTTAACAGAACGACGGATCCAGACGGCAGAATTGTCAAGAAGTTCCTTTACACGGACTGCTTCAGCCTCGGAGAGCTGGGAGTAGACTGAGGGAGGTACATACCCGAGGATGAACTGAGAGACCAAGGGGTGGAGGTTCGTAGCCAGCCTTGCACCTTTCTCAACCACCTCTACCAAGAGCTCCTGTTTAAACCAAACACCGTTTTGCCCTGAGAAAGTAGAAGTAGTGCAGCGTTTCTCATGAGCGTTTGCATGACGGAATCTTAGCCTTTCAAACTTTCGTAACGGTTGTAAAAGGCTGATGAAATTTCGAACACCAAGGAACACTCATATTTAGAGAAAGAGGTAGTGTACACGTTCTAAGCTTGTGTTTGGCTTATTGTTCGCCTTTGATTACTGATATAATAGGCCGGAAAAGATCTGATCACAAAGGAACGCTTTCTTTTTGAGAAAGAAGGAGTACACACGTTCTGAGCGTGTGTTGGGCGGAATGTTCGCATTTGATAACGGTTGGGACAAGCAACTGAAATTGTGAACGCTAAAGAACACTCACATTTAGAGAAACAAGTAGTGCACACAATCTGAGCGTGTGTTTTGGCGGAATGTTCGCATTTGATAACGGTTGTGACAACCAACTGAAATTGTGAACGCAAAAGAACACTCACACTTACAGAAAGATGTAGTGCACACAATCTGGGCGTGTGTTTTGGCGGAATGTTCGCCTTTGATTGCTGTTGTGATAGGCCAGAACAGATCTGATCACAAAGGAACGCCTTCTTTTTGAGAAATAAGTGGTGCGTGTGTTTTGGCGGAATGTTCGCCTTTGATTGCTGTTGTGATAGGCCAGAACAGATCTGATCACAAAGGAACGCCTTCGTTTTGAGAAATAAGTGGTGCGTGTGTTTTGGCGGAATGTTCGCCTTTGATTGCTGTTGTGATAGGCCAGAACAGATCTGATCACAAAGGAACGCCTTCTTTTTGAGAAATAAGTGGTGCGTGTGTTTTGGCGGAATGTTCGCCTTTGATTGCTGTTGTGATAGGCCAGAACAGATCTGATCACAAAGGAACGCCTTCTTTTTGAGAAATAAGTGGTGCGTGTGTTTTGGCGGAATGTTCGCCTTTGATTGCTGTTGTGATAGGCCAGAACAGATCTGATTACAAAGGAACGCCTTGGCCAGAACAGATATGATCACAAAGGAACGCCTTCTTTTTGAGAAATAAGTGGTGCGTGTGTTTTGGCGGAATGTTCGCCTTTGATTGCTGTTGTGATAGGCCAGAACAGATCTGATTACAAAGGAACGCCTTGGCCAGAACAGATATGATCACAAAGGAACGCCTTCTCTTTGAGAAATAAGTGGTGCGTGTGTTTTGAGCGTGTTATTGACGAAAGATTCACATTTGGTTTTTGTTGTGATACACAACAGAACAATAAGTGTCCAAAACAATGATGGCATATATTCCTATAGCATTCGTTTTCACGTGTAGCTGAAATTCGAGTTCACGCAAAAAAAAGAAAAGACATTTGGGAACGAGTAAGGATTTTGAACTTGAAGAACATTGTTCTCTATGCCTTGCTTTTTTTGTTCAAGCAGGAAGTTGCTCTTATAATCTTTCCGATTTGAAAAGCTATACAAAAATACATTAAAACTAATAGGTTTTCAGTTCATCAGTTTAGTGATTTTGTTCTTGTTTGTTTTGGTGGGGTCTGGATATTACATCTGCTAATACCAACCTTTAGTCAACGGGTGTAATTTTTTCAATTAGTTGATATGTTTGTTTTTTCTTCTTGTAAAGGCATTTTGCTTCTTTCTCTCCTTACGAGCAAGTGGTTGAAATATTTCTATTCTTTGTTAAAATAATTTTCGATTTTGTTATTATTGTGTCTTTACTTGAGCGCAGGCATGCTGTCTTTGCATAGATTTGTTATGCAGGTATTGATATAACTTTGTTTACGTCACTTCACATTTCGTTGATTGGATTTTCTTTTGTGAAAATTATTTATTTTAAATTTGCTTTGAAAGTTTCTGCCTTTCTTGTTTAGTGATGAAATGCGTGCTTTGTGTGTGTGTGTGTGAGTGCATGTGTGCTTGTGTAAGAGAGAGAGAGAGAGAGAGAGAGAGAGAGAGAGAGAGAGAGAGAGAGAGAGAGAGAGAGAGAGAGAGAGAGAGAGAGAGAGAGAGAGAGAGTGTGTAAGAATGCCCAGATACATGTACGTGAACACTCTTGGAACTAAATACTGCACACAAGTACCACACACACACCTTCTCTAGTGTAACGCTTTTTCTGCATCTCTTTGATGAAGATAACAAAAAAGCAAGTCATGAACACAAGAAATTTTATTTTTAGTTAAATGCACAGCGTGAAGAATAAAAACAAAGAAAAGTGCCTGTATTCCAGTCAAAACAATTACCACAGATAAAGTATGCATAGGCATCATATGTTCGAGAGAGAGAGAGAGAGAGAGAGAGAGAGAGAGAGAGAGAGAGAGAGAGAGAGAGAGAGAGAGAGAGAGACAGACAGACAGACAGACAGACAGACAGAGAGTTACGGCATAACTGAAAAAAAATAAACTGCAAGCTGACGCAGCGTTTGCAAGTATACAGTAAACTTTCGAAGGTGAACAATAAGAGCCCCAAACTATAGGCCATTAGTTCGTGTATATAACTTATATTATTCATTTGTTAAACCCTAGGTCAGCTTGTAAAGCTCTTAATGTTAGGCTCTTTCTTTAAACGACAATTGTTCTTATTTGATTACTACCGATAAACAAAACAAGTAATCGATAGGCATCAACTATTATTAAAAAATGGAGGTACGTAAAAGTCCAAATCAATTCATTGTCAGAAAAAATGTCAGCAAATTCGAAATGTGATGGATGATCTTACAGAATCAGCTCACATTGCTGTTAAGAAATAACGTTGGACTAAAACGGGTAATCATTTTGACTGGTAGAAACAGTTTAATGAAACAATAAACACATTGAACAAAAAAACAGAAACAGTAAGTAAAAGCCAAACCACAAATTCTTCTCTTCCATATTTGAATGAACAATTGGAAAATGAATAGTAAAATTGTAACATGATAATCTTAAAACATCAAGTCCGCGACTTATCTCCTTCTTTAACTATCAGGAGCACACAGGCAATACAAGCACACAGGCAATACGAGCACACAGGCAATACGAGCACACAGGCAATACGAGCACAATCGTTCTGTTTTGGAAGAAAAAAAGCACGTACACGTGTCTATAATATCCCAAATCAAAAGGGGAAAATTGCTCACTTTAACTATGAACAAATTAATCAAACGAAGACAGCCCTTGTGTTTTGTTTTTAAAACTGTTGTATAATTTCAGATGCGTGCACAGTATATAGCGGGGATATAGCTCAGTTGGTAGCGCGCTGGATTTGTATTCAGTTGGCCGCTGTCAGCGTGAGTTCGATCCCAGGTTCGGCGGAAATTTATTTCACAGAGTCAACTTTGTGTGCAGACTCTCTTTGGTGTCCGAACCTCCCCTCGTGTACACTACATTGGGTGTGCACGTTAAAGATCCTACGATTGACAAAAGGGTCTTTCCTGGCAAAATTGCTTAGGCACAGTTAATAATTGTCTACCTATACCCGTGTGACTTGGAATAATAGGCCGTGAAAGGTAAATATGCGCCGAAATGGCTGCAATCTACTGGCCGTATAAAATTTCATCTCACACGGCATCACTGCAGAGCGCCTAGAACTGTACCCACGGAATATGCGCGATATAAGACTGATTGATTGATTGATTGATTGATATAAGGACACATTCTAATGAAGCTTAAAAGCATCAGGGTGGAGGGCAGAGGAAGAAAAGTCGGGGCTGAAATATGTTTTTGATGTTGACCATTACAGCGATCACATTAATCGGAACCTTTCGATATGTTACCGGTTACAATCTGAAGTTATAGGGAACAAATCGAGAACACGTCAGTCCTACCGCATCTGACAGTATTTTGTCTTAATTGCGGCATTCAGAATTATTGCGATACAAATGGAATATCACCAGTTGATAGTTGCTACTACTAATACAAACAGCAATTCTTTAATTGCGTCAAACATTTGCATAAATGCATGTTGGAAGTGTTTCGGAAAAAATCAGCAGAAAGAACATGACAATTCGGCAACACACCTAAAATGGCTAAATTCGATAAGGCCAAAAAAATAAAATAGGTGTGGTTACGGTAACATAGCCAAACAAAATAGGGTAGGAAGGTAGGCAATCACTGTTTGTTTTTTTAAAACTTTTTTTCTAATGTGTACAAATTAAACCTACTTGACAGGGAAATAAGTGTGCGACTCTGGCGCTTTCGCTTTCATTGCGTTTTCTGCACTCGTTTTCTTGGTGTTTTTTTGTTGTTGACAAATGTAATAAAAAGTTATAGGGTCGGCCCCTAAAAATAGGGTAGGTAGGGTTACCGTAACCACACCTATTTTTTTTTAGGCCTAAATATTAGTGGGTATATATGCCTTCATTCAGCTTATTAAGGTTGCGTCAAAAGCAACTGGAGTTGTCAAAATTGAGAGATGATTGAAGGAGTCACTAATAAAAGCTCTTGTAGTATGGTTTTCCTTCTGGAAAACAAGGAACATGTGTGACTTTCCACCACGGAATGAGTCGCATGTCACCTTTGCATGATTTTTATATTTTTACATTTTCGTAAAGAGTTGTTTATGCTCTCTCCGGTGGTGAAAACCGTTTTAGAAAAGAGCGAAAACTTTTCGAGTTATAAGCCTGTGGCTAAGAAGATCCTCACACTGATACCTGACACCCCCCGGACGTATGTTAGGCCTGGCGCAGAACCCTGCGAGGTGACATCCGACTCATTCCGTGGTGGAGGGTCACATTTATGATAAATTCAACATACACGAAATATGTAGCAACTAAATTGCATGAACAAAAGACGTTCTAAGGATCCTTTCCAGTGCATATTAAAGGACCAGACCACGCTAATTTAGCGACAAAAACGCTTCGAATCGTGTTCCTGCGCGACCGAACACTTCCCGATGTGTGCAGTTAGTTAGAAAACCGCTTTCTTACCGTCTTCAACAATGTTTGGTTTATTTCGGAATCTTCTAAGGCCGTAATCCGACGATTTTTGTGCCTGAAGCGACGCATTTCTTCCCCAAAACGACCCGCCATTGTGTCTCGTTTCCTTCGCGAGACTGGCGAAACTCTTGGCTGATGAATAAATTAACCGTGACGTCATACAGTGTCAACTTGAAGATGGCGAGTGCTGCACCAACACGGCAACAGGCATAACTGCAGACGAAATTGAACCGTACATGGTCGAACCACCCGCTTCTCTGCTAGAATCAAGCACAGAAGATGAGTAGGCCACTTCCAGCAGTGGTGAGAACAGTGACGACGAAAATTGCGACTCTGTTTGTCTCAGCGATCAAAGGTAAACACGCCAGCTCTCTGTGCTGAACTTATCGTCTGCTTTCGAGTCTGTGCCGTCTTTTTGCTCATGATTGTTTGTGTACTGAAATGTCAACGCACTCGCGAATAGGTGTGATATTGTGTAAGTGTTCGTGCATTGCATTCACGAGTGAAAGAACAACAGCTCATCGCAGTTTTAACTGTTCTTGGTTTCAGAGACTGGTCCGAGTGGCTGTGTGCACAATGTGGGAGGGGCAGAAGAGGAGAGAGGAAGCTACCCTGAGATACATTGTAGAATGAAAACTTGCAGGGGAGCAAGAATGCATCACCAGCCACGAAGGTGTACATACAACTTTTTTTGAGGTGCCTATATTTGTTTGATTTTTAAATGTATTTATTTGTTGTTGTTTTTAAAGGCTACCAAGAAAATTTAAACTGAACAACTGTTGTCATTTAAATTTGTGACACTCAGTCACATATAGTTTCACACACACAATAATTAACTCACTTGTATTCCCACAGAAGTTTGCTCTTCACATTGTTCTGTTGTTGTTGTTGTTTTTATAATGTAATCATCGTAACATCAACACTCAGTAATAACCAATATTACAACACAATCTCTTTTTCATCAGAACTCACACACATACTATTAAACCCTGGTTTATGGACACTTTCATTTGTACTTTGCATGGGAAAGCAGCCTGAATTTCAGGTGAGCTTGGATAAAAGAAGATTTAGATATATATATGTATGTTGCTCTAGATGCATGTTTTAATAAATAATAATGACATTCAGGAAAGTAAAAGGACTGTTGAAATTTGCTGTTGTAAAATGTCTGATGATTAGGGTTCTGTTGCACATTTACTAAATTGACTGTACCAATTGGTGTTATTATTTACACCCAATCAGTGCATCCACATGATATTATGTAGCTTAAATTAAAGAAAATGTTTTGATGTGTTCAGGACATACAGACAAGTTGCATACTGACTTGCCGAAAGAACAGGAAAGGTCTTCCTGCCTGTCTGGTCGCTGCCATCAGAGACCTCTTTCTGTCACAGAGCTACACAGGCTTCAAATATGTCACATAAATAAAAGGTACATTACATCTTTCAACTGGGGTGTGTTTTTGTGTGTGTGTGTGGGGGAGGGGGGGTGCAGAACTATTGCATACTTAAGGTCGGCTACTGCAAACAGAAATGTGGAGCTTGCGTAACAATTCTTGCTTTGTCAGATTTGGAGATAGGCAGCCTCAGTCTATAGTTGGTCGCCAGTTGAGGTGTGCTGCTTGGTGACAACTTGAGCTTTGTCAACTGGTCTAGCTGTAGCAGTCAAAGTCTGGGCACTGTTGCATTGTAGTCTCGCTATGTATGCAGAGCTTTGTTGTAGCTGCCATAGGCCAGTGTTGCCATAGGCCAGTGTTAGGATCACCACCTCCTCAAACAGCTCGTTCAGATAACCTGATGAAAAAGTAAGGTGTGAGGGTAGAATGTCAAAACTTAAGCTCGAAGTTTTAAACAAGAGAAAGAGAAAAACCTATACATGCTAATATCACCTGTAGATTTTCATATATATATTTATTATGTCAAAGAAAAAATCTCAGTGAGGTAATCTTGAGTAGTAAATGTTAAAATGTCTTTGTTTACCTTTTATTATCCAGGCTCGTGGTTCATCGGACAAGTCACTGTGAAGGCATTTCAGGAAGCTGTCTCCATGCCCCTTGTGCTGACATGGTTGTTTTCCACTTAGCCTTCACCTCTTCCACTCGCCTGGACCCTCCGGTGTAGATTGGGCACAGTATTCAAACTTCTTTCCAACGCCTGTTTTAGACAGAAAAAAAAGTTACCACAATCAGCAGAACTTTCACTGGAGAATGGGCATAATTCTTTCATACTTTCTTTCTCATAGCTTATTTTTTGTTTTTATAATCTCTTCATTACACTAAATAACATCCATCTTAAGATCTATTTTGAGCCTTAATTTAAGTTGACTAGTAATGATATTAATCATAATGTATTTATTTTTATAATGAACAAACTAGAGTATGTATGTGGATATGTGTGTGATGGTGCTGGATGTGTGGTTTGGGTTATGTGTGTACTGATGTGTACATTTGATGTGTTTTGCGAGTGCGATTTTATGTGATGTTATTCTGTACACCAGCCAAAACAAAATGTCTGGTATAATAGATAATAAACGCACTTTAAACTTATTAGCGACTACACCCCGTCACCCTCCAGTCCCCCTCCCCCATTACACCCTACACTTTTAACATTGTATAAAAAAAATCATGTCCCAATATAGGTCCCTAGTTACCTGGGAGGACGTTAAGCCCCATAATCAACATCAACAACGTATTGAATTGAATTGAAAAGCTGGGGTTAGGAGGTCTAACTTCTTGAATTAAAGTGGGTTTTTTCTCAGGTGCATGTAGTTTTTTATTTGCTTGAAATCATGGTGTATTTTGGTTGTAAGAGAAGAGTCAATTTCCTTGTAAGCCTGCAAAATTAAGATTTGTCATTTTTGATGTACATTTTTGTAAGAGTCCAAACTAGTCCAGGATAAGGAGGAAAAACATAGGGTGGGTCAGGAAATCTGAAACATTGCATAGGTTTTTTTTGCCTATGTAGACACAAAAAGTACTTAGAGCACTTTTTCCCTCCCAAGAGAGCATAGCTTAGTTTTAATTATGTTAATGCCACTGTTAGCAAGAAGAGTACTACAGACAGCAATCAAACTGGATTTTTTTCTGTAGACATTTTTATTTCTGTTTAGGTGTTTTAGTAGTTTTCTATGCGGATAAATCATGCTGCATGATCACTAGAAACAATCCAGCTCTATAGCATGCAAGTTTTTCAAGTTTTTTTTACCATGTTATTCTGAGAGAAAAAAAACCCAGAGATAAAGTTGAACTGGCAGTTTGACTGAAGCAGTGGTAATAACACAGAGTTGTGCTCTTCCTAAAATCAACTTTTTTATGTGGATGATGATGTCCGTATGATGATGTCCGTACATGTACTTGGTTGTATTATTTTGCTAGACTATTTATTGTAGTATTGTAGATATCTGCTCACAGGATTGTTGTTCATAATTTGACATTACATTTACTGCTGATCAAAATGTATTGTTGGAATAGGTCTGCTTAATATTCTGACTGCAGTTTTGTAATAAAATCAAAGAACACAGATGTTTTAAGTATTAAAGTGCTTTTCACACACACACACATACACTCACACACTATGAGTATGACTGCAAACATGAATTTGTACTTGTATTACTGTATTACAGAACCTGATCTGAAAAAAAGGACAACAGCAAATTATTTATGCAAGCTTGCTGTATCAACGATTTCTTTATCCATTTAATAAAACACTGAATTAAAAGATAACAACTATAACAAGGTGTGTGTGTTTGTGTGAATGTCTATGTGTATATGGACGGACACTTGATTAAACCTGAGACTCATCGATTACCCAGGTGAGTGTAAAAGAGGGAGAGAGAGGGAACTTTAAGGTGGGTGCATGGGGACGGACATGTAGTAACAGATATATGTTTTAATCTGTAATCTTAACACATGTGCCTAAAATTAGGAACAGATGCCATTCCACCACAAATACTGTCAGTCTGACAAAAACGCCCAGTAACACTGAACCCCGATCCCTTACAGAACACATTCAGTATATACATGTACTCACTTCCTTTCGTCTGCGTTTAGTGAAAGCAGATCGTTCTGATGACATTGGTATCCGGTTTCTGACCTCCTGTGAGTGGTCAACAATTGTCGGAACTGGAACTGCGTTAGGCAACAGCTGTTTTGTGTGTGCCAGGTTTTCTTGTCGGATTAACTGCGTTCGCATTGGAAGAAAGTGTCGCGAAACACAGCACATCGTGTTGACCGTTTCCAGTTAATCAGTCTTGCTGCAGAAGTTGTAAACCCATCGGAAAAAGGTGACAACTGATGCCTGAACCTTGTTTCTATACTTCGTAGCTATCAGCAGCCGTGCGCATTCCTTCGGCGTGTTGTTGATGCTCGATGTAGGCAAACGCCCACTTGAGCGTAAGCTGTAACTTTCGGTTTCCAGACACTAGATGACGTCACAGCCGGTTCTCGTCTACTGGCGGCCATTTCGAAGTCTCGTGTAGCAGACGAATTTGGCGGTTTTTGAAGAAAACGTTTTTAATTAAATCCCAATGATACAGCTACGAATAGGCGAATTTCTTTACATTTTTGGCATCTTCAGGTGCATTTCTCCAACATTCAGTCATCGGTTAGTGGTTCTAATAACCTTTAAATAAGTGTGGTCTGGTGCAATCGGCAGTCAACGATTCCGTCACTCAAGACAAACAATTAGTTGTCAGATCTTTGGAAAACATTACTTGCTTCCATTGTTCATTTTAAACAACAAGAGAAAATTGAGACACAGACATATCAAATTCTGCAGAATTTCCGGTAACCAACGAAGTAAAGAAGCGACACTTAAACTCTTTTATTCTCTTCACAACAAAGAAACATGCAGTAGTTTCAAGAAATTGTTGGATATTTTTTGCTGGGGAAAATTCAAAACACCAAATATTATTTCCGTAACACAATAGCTTCAAGCAAAAAGCTTCAAAAATTCAAACACCCAATATTCTCTCTGTAACAAGGAAAGATGCATTGAAAATCGTCTTCAAAAGTAGAACATGAAGTAACATTCACATTCTCAACACTGATGGAGGCAATTTTAGGAAGATGTGTAATAGCCTCCAAACGCAAAAAAACTGAAAACATCCATTTTTTCCATCACGAAAAAAAGCTGCATCATCTTCCAAAGAAGAACATAAAATCGGATGGAAAGTTCCATCGCTGGTGGTATTTTTGAAGGAGACATGCTTTGGAAGGGGTGGAGGGCAAGGACGTGTTTCCTGGTGCCACCCTCTGCTTCATGAAGATGTTTTTCATGGGAACCTTGGGCTTGCCGATTGCCATCTTCTTGTCCTGAAAGATATGAGGGTAATGTCAGATAAACTTTCCCCCCTTGAAGGTCACTTGCAGTTTGTCTCCCTAAAAGGTCAGTTAACTTTCCTCTCAACTGTCAGTTAAACTTTTATCCCATGAAGGTTAGTTGAACCCCCCCCCCCCCCCACCCCCCCAAAAAAAAATACACACAAAAATCAGAGGAAAATAAGAAAAAGTCGAACGTCATCAAAGACATTTATCAAAAAAATGAAAAACACCTCTGGGGATATCATACCCAGGAACTCTCATGTCAAATTTCATAAAGATCGGTCCAGTAGTTTAGTCTGAATCGCTCTACACACACACACACGCACGCACGCACGCACAGACACACACACATACACCACGACCCTCGTCTCGATTCCCCCCTCTACGTTAAAACATTTAGTCAAAACTTGACAAAATGTAAAAAAAGAAGGTTAGTTAATTTTCCCCCACTTGCGCTGTTAACGAGGGGATAAAATGATTGCTTTTTTACATTTAGTCAAGTTTTGACTAAATGTTTTAACATAGAGGGGGAATCGAAACGAGGGTCGTGGTGTATGTGTGTGTGTGTGTGTGTGTGTGTGTGTGTGTGTGTGTGTGTGTGTGTGTGTGTGTGCGTGTGTGTGCGAGCGTGTGTGCGTGTGTGTAGAGCGATTCAGACCAAACTACTGGACCGATCTTTATGAAATTTGACATGAGAGTTCCTGGGAATGATATCCCCGAACGTTTTTTCCTTTTTTTGATAAATACCTTTGATGACGTCATATCCGGCTTTTTGTAAAAGTTGAGGCGGCACTGTCACGCCCTCATTTTTCAATCAAATTGATTGAAATTTTGGCCAAGCAATCTTCGACAAAGGTCAGACTTCGGTATTGCATTTCAGCTTATTGGTTTTAAAATTAATTAATGACTTTAGTCATTAAAAATCTGAAAATTGTAAAAAAAAAAAGTTTTTTTCTAAAACGATCAAAATTTACGTTCACCTTATTCTTCATCATTTTCTGATTCCAAAAACATATAAATATGTTATATTTTGATTAAAAACAAGCTCTGAAAATTAAAAATATAAAAATTATGATCAAAATTAAATTTTCGAAATCAATTGAAAAACACTTTCATCTTATTCCTTGTCGGTTCCTGATTCCAAAAACATATAGATATGATATGTTTGGATTAAAAACACGCTCAGAAAGTTAAAACGAAGAGAGGTACAGAAAAGCGTGCTATCCTTCTCAGCGCAACTACTCCCCCGCTCTTCTTGTCAATTTCACTGCCTTTGCCATGAGCGGTGGACTGACGATGCTAGGAGTATACGGTCTTGCTGAAAAATTGCATTGCGTTCATTCTGTGAGTTCGACAGCTTGACTAAATGTTGTATTTTCGCCTTACGCGACTTGTTTTATTTGAGCAGAAAACCATCATAGTCAGAGGGGGACAATGCCCAAGCTTCAGCAACAGTCTCTTTTGCCAAGGCCAGTTTTCAGTAGGCCTGAGCAGACTTGTAATGTCAGTATTGTAGACATATTCTGTTCTACTTTGATAAATAAGCAGCCTTCAGTAGAGTGGAAACACGCACAGCGTGTAACTGGACAGCGGTACAGTGGAACACACCCGTTCAAGACAGTCTAATTTAAGACCCCCCCACCCCCCTCTTCAGACTTTGGTTTCTCAGATGTTCTGTTCATAACCTAGTTCAATTTACCTCAACTTTAAGACTCCCTCCAATTTTTGACTTGATTTATTCAGAGTTGTGGAAGTCTTACAAGAGGGGTTTCACTGTACTTCGATTGTTGCTGTCAGAGTTTACTGTTTCACTGTACTTCGATTGTTGCTGTCAGAGTTTACTGTTTCACTGTACTTCGATTGTTGCTGTCAGAGTTTACTGTTTCACTGTACTTCGATTGTTGCTGTCAGAGTTTACTGTTTCACTGTACTTCGATTGTTGATGTCAGAGTTTACTGTTTCACTGTACTTCGATTGTTGCTGTCAGAGTTTACTGTTTCACTGTACTTCGATTGTTGCTGTCAGAGTTTACTGTTTCACTGTACTTCGATTGTTGCTGTCAGAGTTTACTGTTTCACTGTACTTCGATTGTTGCTGTCAGAGTTTACTGTTTCACTGTACTTCGATTGTTGCTGTCAGAGTTTACTGTTTCACTGTACTTCGATTGTTGCTGTCAGAGTTTACTGTTTCACTGTACTTCGATTGTTGCCGTCAGAGTTTACTGTTTCACTGTACTTCGATTGTTGCTGTCAGAGTTTACTGTTTCACTGTACTTCGATTGTTGCTGTCAGAGTTTACTGTTTCACTGTACTTCGATTGTTGCTGTCAGAGTTTACTGTTTCACTGTACTTCGATTGTTGCTGTCAGAGTTTACTGTTTCACTGTACTTCGATTGTTGCTGTCAGAGTTTACTGTTTCACTGTACTTCGATTGTTGCTGTCAGAGTTTACTGTTTCACGCACACGTCTGTTTAGAATTAACAGAGAACTAATAAGACGTAAACGGTAGACAAGTGGTCAAGAAATTAGCAAATAGGTCCTGTTTTGGTTAAAACAGATGGTCATTTCAAGACAGAAAAAGTACAGGTAGTTTGAAATTGTAAAGGAAATAGAAGACCAAGACACCAGTTTCAGAACTTTGTAGATAAAGGTACTTAAAACAGACGATATCAGAGAAACATTCCATATCAGTCATACTGCATTTACTTGTGTAAATCAACGGTTGAAATGTCTTTAGTTTGCTGCTTGCAGCACGTAAGATATCACGTTATTCATAAACATGTTCTTGAACAAAGCTGTCATGTACATTCTAAAGGAAAGGTTGTAAAGACAGCTCTTAAATTGCACAAGACACTGCATAATGCGGCTACACTGCTTAGGACACAACTGAAAAATAATGTGTTCAATAGGCACACAATCATTTTGCTATTCAACTACACTACACACATGAAGCCACAGTAAGAAGTGCATTCCAATTTAGACAAAAACAACATTGAAAAGAAAAATAACTGCCAACAAAATAATAATTTTCTTCATGCTCAACAAAACGATTTACTAAAAATTATGCAAACTCTGCCAACTGATAAAAAAAAAACTACAGAAGAAAGAGAATAGAAGGCATAAGAGTTTCAAACATTAGAATTAGAGAGTCTAACATAAGAACTGAAGAACCCATAACTTCCTGAAAAATGAATTAGAAACACACACAGAGCAAAGTGAGAAAAAAACGGTTGTCAAAAGATGAGCTAGAATTCAATTTCAAATAAGGTGCAGACAATACACATTAATTTTTGTCTTACTGCTTGAACAGTTTGTTGACTAGACCTGTGATTCTTCCTAAAAGTAGGAAAGATAAACACATAATTTCAACATTTCTGTAAAAAAAATCCAATAAACACCCCAATCATACAGAAAGGTATAATCCTATTGCAGCATACTTATTCGCATTTCATGGAAAGTATGTGAACGACCTCCAGGTATGAAACTGTTCACAGAGTAAGGATACCAGCATAGCCAAAGATAATTACCTGGCTTGGAAATGAACAAATCCAAAAACATCAAGTATGCTGCGATATGAAATATGATTCATTCGCTTGCGGTTTACCAACAAGCGGCCGAAAACTCAACCAAGCTAAGTTCTTGTTACTTATTGTTTGTCTGTGCACTTAAAAGACCGTTGGGTCGACATATTTGTGATTGTAACGTATTGTTTTGTCAATAACAAACGTTCCAACAAATTACCTTTCTGGATTTTTTTATTTGGAAATGAACAACTAACGATTCCAAGAAAGGGTAGCCTATCGGAATATAGACATTTCTGAACAATGCCGTTTGAAATCGTCAAAGCTCTTGGATGCTTAATGTTTTAGAAGAAGAGACAGTGACAAAAGGTCAGGTGTCATGTCTACTGTCCCGAATGACACACGATTGCTGACATTTCACCATTGCCAAAAGAATAAACATATAAGAAATAGGTAGAACATGAATGTGAAAACTGACTTTGATTGTTGATCAGTATGTTCTATACCACTAACAAATAATCTACTTACGCATAGCTGTTTGGCAAATGTATGTTGCATGGGACACACTGACATGAAAGTGGAAGATGTTTTCCCTCTAGAGAAACTACATATCAAGTTACAATTTTTGTGCTCTTCCATTCCAGTTGGCAATCAATTGTTAACGCATGTTATTAGAAAAAATAGAACGAAAACGAAAGCTAGAATGAAAAATGTACTGGTGATGTCATTTGGGACATACTGACATGAAAACGTCACCTTTTGTCATTGTCTCAGAATCAAACATTACCAAAACAAACATTAAAGACGAAAACATAATTTCATCTTCAAGGCAATTTGTAAGTTGTCAGAAACCTACAGGATTAAGCCACCCTAAAAACTCACGCAATTTATAATCGAGTCGGAAGAGAAGACTTTGGATAGCTCTCGGGAGCACTATGTTTTGAAAAAAATGCAAAACACCCACCCAAGTAGATTTATATACTTCAGCCCTTTCCCCCCAGTGGAGCATAAACCATTTTCAACACTTCTCACTCGCACGTGATTCTGGGCTGCTGTTCTGATCAGCTTGATTTATATATAAGGTAATGCAAAGGTAAAGGTAGTCTATAAACCATGTTTGGTCCCAGAGGAGCGACGTACTTCTCTCGGGCCAGCTTTATGAGGGCGGTGTTCACTCCTCTCCCTCGCAGACTTTTGCCTTCATAGGGTATAGGGTCAGGTACCCGTTTCTAGATTTGTGGACTGGACAGAGGTCGGACAAATCGGGTACAGTGGACGCCGCTTAATAAAACCGCGGTTAATAGAGCCAGCCGCTTATAAAAGCCGATTTCAGACGGTCCGGATTTATCACAATATCTTATGTATTAGAAAAAGCCGGTTAATGAACCCAACCCGCCGCTTAGTAAAGCCAGTTTTCTCAAAGAAATCACGTAGTTTGTGACTAAAACTCACATTATCTTGTTCTTGTAATCGCTCAAGTCATAAGCCTATTTATGTCCACGCTCACGTGTATCACGAAGTAACCGAGTTCAGAAAAGAATGTCAGTCAATAAAAACCGCACGTGTTGAGTTCATACATTGTGTAGCTTTGATCGCATGTTGTGTTCATGACTAAATTAAACGACCCGCCTTCGATCTGGTCTGGAAAGTCGTGGTCACCGCATGGAAGAATTTAGACCATTCGCAGACTCAGTGAGAGAACTGATGTGGAAGACGACCAACAAACACACACTCATAAAATCGTTCTTCTCTGCCGAGTAATGATTCGTGACGGTGACAGTGAAATTATTGATGTACCGAAGTGATCAAAGTACACGTACATGTACATAATTAAAACAAAAGTTCAACATCCTTCGTGAAGTTTTGTTTAGATTCAAACAAGTGTAAATGACGAAAGAAAGTGACTGAGTGACGTAAACAAAAGAGAAGGTTTTTTTTCCGAAAATGACGTGTTCCTGGATCGCCGGTTAATAAATCCGCCGCTTATTAAAGCCATTTTTCGTCGGTCCCGAAGTGGCTTAATTAAGCGGCGACCACGGTATTTGAATTTGTCCCAGGTCGGGATCGAACCGACGACCTCCAGCGTGAGAGGCAAGCGCTCTAACCACTGAGCCACTCCGGCATTCGCACGCTATTCTATCATTTTAATTCAAGCCTGCCCACAGCCTAGCAAACAAAACAGGGCACACGCAGGTGTACTACGGGCTGGATCTACCCTGTAAATGTACCTTTTTTCTCCAGAAAAGACCCAGAATACCCTTTTTCAAATTCCCCCGAAAGCGGCGTATGGCTGCCTAAATGGCGGGGTAAAAGCGGTCGTACACGTAAAAGCCGTGGGAATTTCAGCCCATGAACGAAACAAACACCCTTTCAAATGCTAAACTTCAACAGCATCTGGGGGCCCCCGCGTGGCCAGCCCCTGTATCCCTGCCTCATTTTTGAAGCCCCTCCCTTTCAAACAGGCCTGATACGCTATTATTTTCAATCAATTAAGCCTGCCCACAGACTAGCAAAAAAATAAATAAATAAACAGGAGCACACGCAGGTGTACTGACCGGCAAAGGCATGGGCTTGGCCGTCTCCTTGGAGGCCGGCTTGCTGGGATTGTCGATGAACTTCCACGCCCTCTGGCTCTGGTCCCTTGCCTTGTTGCCAGCCTCTGTGCTCTTCTGTATACTCACGCCGAAGATTTCTTCGTGGAACCGGTTGGCATCCTGTAGGTAAAGAAGGGCAAAAATAGTTAAGCAATGAAGAAGACAGCAATGAAAATAGTACTCATTGGATAGAAAAATGCACAAGTAACAACGACTGACCGGTTTCTACCTCCTGGTTTTTGTCAACAACAAAAATGACAAAACACATTGCTAACATATTCTAAAATTAAAAGAAAATAAGTTTGATTTTATTACTGGCCATATAAAATTTCATCTCACACGGCATCACTGCAGAGCGCCTAGAACTGTACCCACGGAATATGCGCGATATAAGCCTCATTGATTGATTGAGAAGTGCACAAAAAAGGCAAGAGTGAATACTATCACTCACAACAGAACAAGAACATCCTTCATTCGACGTACATTCTTATACTGTTGTAGACGTCTACCATGTCCTCTAGGAGACAATTTACTTTTGTAATACCAAGGTTACTTGTCTTGATTTTTTCTTGCGGCTAGATTAGACTCGTGCATGTTATAATTCCTTCAAAACTCTACAATCACGAACATCAACAGTTGGCTTGAAAAGCAAGAGATTGAATATTCCTGGACAACCAGTCCCCAGCAAAATTTAGATTTGTCTACCGTACCTTCAGTTCCAGGACAAAGTTTTTGGCATCCTCTGGCTTCATGCCTCCGTAGTGTGCAAGGATTTGTTCCAGGGTCTTTGTGACGTCATTGGCCATGGACACGTCACCACAGACGTAGAAGTGGCCGCCGCGTTTAACAACTGACTCGTAGGTCATCGCTGCGTTCTTGAAGAGAATGTCTTGGACGTACACCTGAAGCGTAAAGAACAGAAATATTAGGATGGTAGGCTACATCTTGTTTGGTCGTTTCCTCAAGAACACAGGCACAGAATTCAATGCTCACGAATATTAACAGAGGCTGTCAGAAACACGACACTGACAAGAATAAGCAACGTGTAAAGTAACCATAGTCATTACCTTTGCCACTCTCTTAGCTGACATCTTAAGAAAAGTGTTATTGCCTTTGTAACCAAGTGCAAATACACTCAAATAACGCTTGGGGGCAAAAGCAACAAGAGTGAGTTTACTCGTAGTTAAAAGCCTATAAACAAATTGTTAGTTCACACACACACACACACACACACACACACACACACACACACACACACACACACACACACACACACACACACACCCTACAGTACTACCTTTGGCTGTCCTGCTTCCCTGGACAGGGACACGAAATAGTCTGTGAGGACGTTCTCAGCCTTCATCTGGCATAGCTCATCCTTGTAGATGTTGTCAATGTTGTTCTTACGGCAGCCGAAGTACAGATACATCTCGCCCCAGCCTTTCCTCTCGCCGTCTGAGGAAGAAAGGGACACTGATGTTACTTGTATCCCGAGAAGAACTTACATCGTGTGCAAAGACTAGGTACCCGCGCTTACAGTAATGCAAGATTGTTGACTAAAGGTTTCCGTAACTTATTGCCGTTTTCGAAGGTCACCCGGCAATAAAGGAACGCAAGCCATTAATTATCCCATGGCAAAGCATTCTGAAGGAACAAAGCCAGTGACCAAACGGCAAAGCATTCTGAAAGAACAAAGCCATTGACCAAACGGCAAAGCATTCTGAAGGAACAAAGCCAGTGACCAAACGGCAAAGTATTCTGAAGGAACAGAGCCATTGACCAAACGACAAAGCATTCTGAAGGAACAAAGCCACTGACCAAACGACAAAGCATTCTGAAGGAACACAGCCACTGACCAAACGACAAAGCATTCTGAAGGAACACGGCCACTGACCAAACGGCAAAGCATTCTGAAGGAACAAAGCAAGCCACTGACCAAACGGCAAAGCATTCTGAAGGAACAAAGCCACTGACCAAACGGCAAAGCATTCTGAAGGAACAAAGCCACTGACCAAACGGCAAAGCATTCTGAAGGAACACAGCCACTGACCAAACAGCAAAACATTCTGAAGGAACAAAGCCACTGACTAAACGGCAAAGCATTCTGAAGGAACAAAGCCACCGACCAAACGGCAAAGCATTCTGAAGGAACAAAGCCACTGACCAAACGGCAAAGCATTCTGAAGGAACAAAGCCACTGACCAAACAGCAAAGCCTTCTGAAGGTACAAAGCCACTGACCAAACGACAAAGCAATCTGAAAGAACAAAGCCACTGACCAAACGGCAAAGCATTCTGAAGGAACAGAGCCACTGACCAAACGGCAAAGCAATGAGTTCCACCTGCCTACCAGCAATTTAGCAAGTCAACCAAACACTAATTTAGAAGTAATCAAAGTTGGTTTGTAATGATTCCCTGCAGAGCGGTCTACTTGTGACCAGTGTCATAGGGAAGGGGTGTCACGAAACGAAAGGTATAAGCGATAAACAAACTGGGATCACTCACTCACATACAAAGTTAGCAAACATAAATGTGACCCTCCACCACGAAATGAGTCGCATGTCACCTCGCGCGGTTCTGCGCTTGGCTTGATATAAGTCCGGAGAGTGTATGGTAACAGCGTGAGGGTCACCTTAGTCACAGGCTTATAACTCAAACAGTTTTCGCTCTTTTCTAAAACGGGTTTCACCACTGGATAGAGCATAAAAAACTCTTTATGAAAATGTAAAAATATGAAAATCATGCAAAGGTGACATGCGACTCATTTCGTGGTGGAGGGTCACAAATCATTACTGCAATAATGACAACACGCTTTCATCTGTTTCGTATGAATCGGCTCGGAAATAGATTTGAATAATCCACGTCCAACATTTATCTTATATCTGTTTGGACAAAGAGACAGTGACGGAGGGGTTGTCAGGGAGAGACTCGCACAAACTCATGTAAGAGAAGTTTTGAACACATTAGCAATATCAATAACTCACGGGAAGGCACTGGGTTCATCTCCCGGTCAACCTTGCGCTGCTGCCAGAAACTCCTGAAGGGCGCAATGCCTGTTCCCGGGCCCACCATGATCACCGGCAGTGTCTGGTCCTCAGGGAGATGGAACGAGGGGGCCCTGGAACATGTATACTTGTACTTGTACTTGTACTTGTACTTGTTAGATGTTTGAGGCCAGTTAGGCCTGTTCATCCTTCTGTGGTCGTTTTCGTAGTAACCTTAGCAACTTTGGCATGCATGGTGGGATCAGCCTAGTTACTAGCTAGTTACTAGTAGCACTCAGGATCAAACACAGAGGGGAGATCTTTCCAGTGGGCGTCCAACCTGGCCTTAAAGGCATTCACAGATGGTGCCGTCACGACCTGGTCTGGCAGGCTATTCCACGTGTTCACAACTCTCTCGCTGAAGAAGTTGCCTCGGACATTGAGTCTGTAGCGGGGCTTGCTTAGCTTCAGGGTACTGCCTCGGGTGTCTCTACCAGCGAAGAAAGAGAACTGTGGCCGCTCTGTCTTGTAGAAACCATGAAGGTACTTGTAGACTTCAATCATGTCCCCCCTCTTGCGACGATGCTCTAGACAAGGAAGCTTCAAAGTGGCCAGCCGTTCACTGTAGGGTTTGTCTTTCAGCGAGCTTATAAGCTTGGTTGCCCTTCGTTGCACGCGCTCCACCTCCTGACAAAGTGTCTTGTGTTGCGGCTGCCAGACTGCGTGGCCATATTCGAGAATAGGACGGACAAGTGACTTGTAGAGCTGCAGGAAAACTTCTACTGTGAGGTAGTCGAAGGAACGCCTGATGACCCCCATGACTCTGTTGGCTTTTGCTGCTGAAAGGGCGACATGCTTGTTGAAGCTCAGGTTGTTGTCCACATAGACCCCCAGGTCCTTCTCGAAATCGCTCTCCTCTAGTGCAATACTGCGAGCTTCACCTGACGCGTCCGTCCCTGTCATGTAGTAGATAGCTTCTGACCTCTTATTTCCCAGCTTCAGGACATGACATTTCTCCGGGTGAAAATTCATCAGCCACTGTTGGGACCAGTCCTGGAGGCTATCCAAGTCTTTCTGCAGGGTTTGTGGGGCTCCCTCAACGTCACTTCTGGTGTAGACCTTAGTGTCATCAGCGAAGATCCGGACATAGTTGGCGACAACGTTCGGCAGATCGTTGATGTAAAGTACGAATAGCATGGGTCCTAAAACACTTCCCTGGGGGATACCACTCGTCACTTCGGCCTCTGATGACTGAACTCCATTCACGACCACACACTGTCGTCTTTCGCTCAGAAAGTCCGCAATCCAGGCCAGGATCCTTCCGCCGATACCGTGTGCTTCAGTCTTCAGGACAAGGCGTCTGTGTGGCACGCTATCAAAGGCTTTCTTGAAATCCATGTACACAGCATCAACCGTTCCGCCTTCGTCAAGAATCTGGGTCCATGAGTCTAGAACATCTAGTAGCTGAGTGACGCAAGAGCGGCCTTGGACAAACCCATGCTGCTTATCTGTGATGAGGTCGTTCTCCTGTAGGTGTTTGATGAGCTGCTCACGAACTAGAGTCTCCATGACCTTACACAGGATGCACGTGAGGCTGACCGGCCTGTAGTTGTTGGCGGAGAGTTTGCTGCCCTTCTTGAAAATGGGTGTCACGCGTGCATGTCGCCATTCCTCGGGTATCCTGCCCTCGTCGAGAGACTTCCTGAAGAGCATCGCTACCGGTTCGGCTAGAGCATCTGCTGCCTTGCTTAGAAGAAGTGGACTCAACCCATCTGGACCAGGTGCTTTCCCTGCCTGCAGACCCTCAAGCAGCTTTTTCACTTTCTCTGATGTGACTTCAAAGTCACGGAGTTCTGATGTGAAGTTGTATTCTGGTGGATCTGGAAGGTCGCCGTCAGCCTCTGCCGTAAAGACGCTTTTGAAAAATGCGTTAAGTACCTCTGCTTTTTCCTGATCGGATGTGGTTTTGGTGCCGTCTTCCTTTTTGAGGTCCGCTATTCCTGTTTTCGTCTTGGTTTTGTTCTTGACGTATGACCAAAAAGCCTTTGGGTTTCGTTTTGCCTGTTTTGCCACTGTCTGTTCTAGCAGTCGTTGTGCCTTTCTACAAGCCCGCCTTGCCTGATTTCTGACTTTACAGTACTCCTGATACACTTTGCCATCTCTCGATTCCAACCACTTTCTAAACAACTTGTGTTTTTTCCGTACTGTTCTCAGGGTACCTTTATCCATCCATTTCTTTGTAGATCTGCCACTGAAACGGGTCACCGGAACATGCCTCTCTACGGCCGTCTGTATCCTCTCTCTCAGCTTCTTCCATGTGTCGTCCACTGACAAGTTGGAAAACTCATTCTCCCAGTTTACCTTCTTCAGGTACTCGTTGATAGCAGCAAAATCAGCCTTTGAGTAGTTGGGTCGCTCCGTTCCCTCGCTGTCCTTCCGGAACCATGCCAGTTTGACGTTTAGAGTAACGTGGTCACTCTTTCCTAACCCCGCCAGTGTGGAGACCTCTTGAACGATATCCTCTCTGTTGCTGAGCACCAAGTCCACGAGACTGGGTTCCTGACCCTCTCTGAAACGTGTGCAACCCCTCTGATGCTGGGTGAGAAAAGCGTCTTTGTATGTGCGCAGAAACTGTGATGCCGGGTGATTTTGTCCTACCGTGCTTATCTCTTGGTTCCAGTCGATCTGTGGGTAATTAAAGTCCCCCAAAATCAACAAGTGCTCGGGCTTATCCTCCACTGCTTTCATCAGTAGTTCGTTCAGCTTTGTAGCATTATCCAGGCTGCTATTAGGACTTCTATACACTAGCCCTATCCTTAAGACGTCTCCACTCTCAGGCTGGCATTCCACAAAAATGGCTTCTTGGAAATCACTGTTCAAATGCTCACATAAGGCAGGTTTCATGCTCGTCTTCACATACAAAGCTATCCCTCTCCCCTCTTTCTCCATGTTGTGGAAAAGTTCAAACCCCTCCACTGCTATCTCACACTCCTGGACATCGTACCTGCTTCTTTTCGGCTTCACTTCAGTGATAGCTATCACGTCAGGCTCATGTAGTTCAATCATTGACTGAAGCTCTGCTCTCTTGTTCATCAAACTATCCGAGTTGGTGTATATACATGAGCAAGAAAACTGTGAATTCTTGTCTTTGTGCTGCTTAAAAACAGGTTTAAAATTATTTACATTCGAAGGCCCCTTCTTTCTCAGGCTGGGTGTTCCTGGTCTGGCTGCCGGAGGGCGTACTTCCCTACGTTCACGACCTGGCCTTGTCTTCTCACCCAGTGTGCGTTGTCGTCCCCCGATGCCTTAGACTCATTCTGCTTTTGTTTCAACTCTTTGAAAAGCTCCTCTTCTTGTTTTCTTTCTTGCGGTGTCATATCTTTTCTCAGCGAAACCGTAGCAAAAAGGCGACCATCTTCCCCTTCTTCGTCCGGTTTTCCTTCACGTCTAGCCTTGTTAAAGGCCCTGAGCACTTCATCTCTTGCTGCTTGACTTTGGAGGGAGACCCTGATAGGCCTGTTCTTGCTTCCTTGATCTGCATTGGCTTGTTTAGGGCCCCTCAGCCTTCTTATGTCAACTTATACGTAGTCAATGTGTGATCTGGTTCTACATTGGACACTGCCAAGTTCTAATCAGTACATATATTTAAAGTTCAAGCAGAAACACTAAACCCCTATAAACATTTACTTGGCAATAAGAAATCAGCGCTACGCTACCGAACTGGAAACAATATGACCCAGGCTGTCTTTGAAGGTTTCAATGTAGACTTACGTATGAACTGCAGACCTGGGAACCCCTGTTTTGCATTTAGAGCATTCTCAAAGAAACTTGGCGTATTTTCAGAAAAATGAGTGTTCTCCACACATCATTCAAACCTCCCAAATACTGGGTCGGCTTCAAGATGCGCTTGTAAAGAAAAGTAGTCTATGAATTTGTTTGATCGTATTTATTTTCCACCGACCGTACTGATCGTATTTTAGACAATCAAGTGTACAAAATACGGCGAAATCGTATGGGTTCCCAGGTCTGGAACTGTATAATTCAATTGGTCTGATATTTCTGATATTTACCAGGGACGGTCGTCTGTACGTGACACAAATATCACATAATTTGATTTTCAGATAACTTATCAAAGCGAATTTTAAGATTCAGTTCGGTGGTTTTGGTTTCAAACTTAATTCTTCGAAACTATGGCGTAACCCAATTGATGGTGAGCTGTAGGATAGTAATTATGAGAGTCTAATGACGAAGCATAACTCACGCTCTGACAGCGCAGGGGACGATAGCACCGATGTCACAGCGGTTGAGCCAGCTTGAACACACGCCTTCATGCTCTGGACCTGCACCGTCTGCACACATAGCAACAATCAAAGTGTTGGTTAGTAATCAAAAGCACACAGTAGCTGCTAAACGACAGATTGCAAGAGTGAAGGACCAGAAAACACAACCCACCTTCTCTGAACAGTCATTGTCATTGTAAGCTGATCAACTTATTCTAATCCTAAAGCCAATACTTGCTGAAGATCGTCGGCAAACTCAGCAAGGCTGATGATATCCAGTGCATCGGCAAGTTGAATAATGATGGGACTCGGTCTTGAATTGTGTATTCATGACAAGGAAGCACCCACCGCCCACCGCCCACCGCCCACCGCGCACTACTCAAATTCATTTAGCCCATAATTAAGTCCATAACCGACATTGTGTTCTGTGGTTGACGAAGCCGATGGCGGATTGGATCTCACCCACACACTCCATGGGGCATGAGCTGATGCTGTAGAAGCGTTGCTGTTATCCGTCTCTCTCACTCTTGCTTTCTAGCCCCAACAACAACAACAACCACATGAACATGAAGCACTCACTCTGTGTTATGTACTTGACGACGGTCATGGTGGCGTGGATCTCACCCACACACTCCATGGGGGACGAGCTGATGCTGTACTAGAAGCGTTGCTGTTATCTATTCATCCCGAACCTTGCCCTTCCATCCCCAACAACTACACCGACAGCTACAACAACCACTTACTCTGTGTTCTGTACTTGACGACGGCCATAGTGGCGTGGATCTCACCCACACACTCCATGGGGGACGAGCTGATGCTGTAGAAGCGTTGCTGTTATCTATTCATCCCGAACCTTGCCCTTCCATCCCCAACAACTACACCGACAGCTACAACAACCACTTACTCTGTGTTCTGTACTTGACGACGGCCATAGTGGCGTGGATCTCACCCACACACTCCATGGGGGACGAGCTGATGCTGTAGAAGCGTTGCTGCAGCAGGGGGAGCTGCGTCATGAGGAGGGAGGGGGGAACCTTGAGGGACGGGAACTGGTCCAGCACCTCCAGCATGTTGGGGAACAGGTCGTAGCGCCAGTCCCCGTACGCCTTGGAGTCCTGAGGGAAATCACAAGGGTAAGGTAAGGTTCGGCGCTACCCAGCTAGTTTCATACATAGTTTGCAGTGGCATCAACTCATGGACAGGATTAAGACACGAAGAGGGTCGAACCTACTGTTGAAAAATAAACGATCTCGAAGTCCCTCAGCATTTTTTATGTAATGTTTAAGGTATAAAACTCGTAAGTTCTTCAATTAAAGAGTGTAAACAGTCGAAATTTAGCAAAATGCATTTTAAAATGATCTCTTAGAAGTTTGCAATGGTAGCATTAGTGTTCGTAGGACATAAAAGAGCTTGGGGGCATTTTGTTTTTACAACTTAAGTCAACTTTGACAGAGTATACCTGTAAACTTCAACTACCAGCCGCAATACCTTTGCCAGAAGCTCCATGCGTTTCTTGTCAATGTCTCGTGACGTCAGTGTGGCCAGCAGCTGCAGGAAGACCTGTGACGGGGGAGTGGTGACGTCAAGGAAACGCGTCAGACCGGTGCGCATGGAACACACCGGCATCTTCTCGTACTGTGTCCAGTTTTTGGACGAGCCTGTATCGTTGAAAGAAAGGGTCATAAGTGATAATTTGAACAACAGAGCTCACACAATCGGGGAAACGAAAAGGTGACACAAGCGAACTACAGGAAAATCAAAGGTACATTATGCTAGGTCTCACGACTTTTACCTCGACCATCCGTTATTTGTGCTGCAAAAGTTACACATTGTATGACAGAAGACAACAAACAAAGTACAGCAAACGAAAAAGAATACAAGGGCTGCATTAGAGCGTTAACTCTTCCACCTCGCTAGCTTCAAATTTGCAACGTAACGCAGAAGTTTCATTCCAACTTTTGCTCAACTGGTCTATCCCAGAAATTCGAAACAGATAAGACAATTTACTTTCCAAAGCAATAATCCACAAACAAGAAAGGTCACATTTTCAGAACGTTTAATTCAAGAAAAAAACAAGAGGCGAAGCCTTCAAGGCTCACGTAAGAAATAGACAAACAGTAACACAAACTCAATCACTCCCACACACACAGAAAGAGCATAGGTGAAACTGTGCAAGAAAGCGAGACATTAGATCTAGATCTGTCTGTCTGCATGTAGCCTACTTACAGGGACACGACTGCCAAATAGTCTCGGCCCGCTCAAAATAACAATGACCGAGACCACACACACCACGCGAGAGAGAAAGACTACAGGGAGGCATGCCGTCATGATGCATTAATTGACGTCGAACACTTTTGACCGTGACGTAATCGTATGCGAGCTTTATCCATGGTCTTGGATAACCACTCACACATAGACTCGGAAATGTTAAAGTTTCTACCACAGACATACACACGCACAAACACACGCACACGCACACACACACAGACAGACAAAGTTACGATCGCATAGGCTACACTTCGTGAGCCAACAAAGCATTGGCATTCTCTTGTTTTGACATGAACCAAACGTTCCAAAAATGCAACCTTTTTATATTTAGTCAAGGTATGACTAACTGTTTTAACATCGACGGGGAATCGAGAAGAGGGGCGTGGTGTATGTCATTGTGTGTGTGTGTCTGTATAGAGCGATTCAGAGATTCTACTGGACCGATCTTCATGAAACTTTACATGAGAGTTCCTGGGAATTATATTCCCAGAAGAATTTTTCGTTTATTTGATAAATGTATTTGATGACGTCATATCCGTTTTTGGCTCACGAAGTGAGTGTAGCCTATGCGATCGTAACTTTGTCTGTCTGTGCGTTTGTGCGTGTGTGTGTGCGTGTGTGTGTGTGCTTGTGCGTGTGTATGTCTGTGGTAGAAACTTTAACATTTCCGAGTCTATGTGTGAGTGGTTATCCAAGACTATGGATAAAGCTCGCATAAGATTACGTCACGGTCAAAAGTGTTTGACGTCAATTAATGCATCATGACGGCATGCCTCCCTGTAGTCTTTCTCTCTCGCGTGGTGTGTGTGGTCTCGGTCATTGTTATTTTGAGCGGGCCGAGACTATTTGGCAGTCGTGTCCCTGTAAGTAGGCTACATGCAGACACAGACAGATCTAGATTCTAGTGTCTCTCTTTCTTGCACAGTGTCACCTAAGCTTACTGTGTGTGTGGGTGTGTATGTGTGACGGAGTGATTGAGTTTGTGTTACTGTTTGTCTATTTCTTACGTGAGCCTTGACTGTTTGTCTATTTCTTACGTGAGCCTTGAAGGCTTCGCCTCTTGTTTTTGTAAAAGTTGAGGCCGCACTGTCACGCTCTCATTTTTCAACCAAATTTGTTGACATTTTGGTCAAGTAATCTTCGACAAAGGCCGGACTTTGGTATTGCATTCCAGCTTGGAGGCTTAAAATTAATTAATCAGTTTGCTCATTAAAGTTTTCATTAAGTGATTTTTCGCAAACACATTTAAAATGGATTGCATCGTATTCTTCATCAAATTCTGAATCTAAACATCTAAAACTATATAAATATGTCATGTTTACTCTTAAAATGTGATCACAATTAACGAAATTAGTCCTACGATTGAAATGTAAGAAATCGATCAGGAAATGATCTCATCTTATTCTTTATCATTTCCTGATTCCAAAAACATACAGATATGATATGTAGTATTCAAAACAACCTCAGAAAGTTAAGAATAATACAGAAAAGCGCGCTTTCCTGCTTTGCGCAATACGCTACCGCGCTATTCTGGCTTGTCAATTTCACTTCGTTTTGCACGTGAATAGTGAGCGATTTCCTTCTTGCGGGGATTGGCGAAGCAGTATTTCTTGGTTAAAAAATGCAGTGCGTTCAGTTTCATTCTGTGAGTTCGACGGCTTGAGTAAATGTAGTAATTTCGCCTTACGCGACTTTTTACATTCAGTCAAGTTATATATATATATGTGTGTGTGTGTGTGTGTGTGTGTGTGTGTGTGTGTGTGTGTGTGTGTGTGTGTGTGTGTGTGTGTGTGTGTCTGTCTGTGTGTGTGTGTGTGTCTGTGTGTGTGTGTGTGGAGCGATTCAGACTAAAGTACTGGACCGATCTTTATGAAATTTGACATGAAAGTTCCTGGGAATGATATCCCCGGGTGTTTTTTTCATTTGTTCAATAAATACCTTTGATGACGTCATATCCGACTTTTTGTAAAGTTTAGGCGGCACTGTCACACCCTCATTTTTCAATAAAATTGATTGAAATTTTGGCAAATCAATCTTCGACAAAGGCCGGACTTTGGTATTGCATTTCAGCTTGGTGGCTTAAAAATTAATTGATGACTTTGGTCATTAAAAATCTGAAAATTGTAATTGAATTTTTTTGTATAAAACGATCCAAATTTACGTTAATCTTATTCTTCATCATTTTCTGATTCCAAAAACATATAAATATGTTATATTTGGATTAAAAACAAGCTCTGAAAATTAAAAATATAAAAATTATGATCAAAATTAAACTTCCGAAATCGATTTAAAAACAATTTCATGTTATTCCTTGATTCTAAAAACATATAGATATGATATGTTTGGATTAAAAACACGCTTAGAAAGTTAAAACGAAGAGAGGTACAGAAAAGCGAGCTATGCCGCACAGCAAAACCACTACCGCGCTAAACAGGCTCGTCAGTTTCACTGCGTTATGCACGGGCGGCGGACTACGGTCATTGTGTAAAAATGCAGTGCGTTCAGTTTGATTTTGTGAGTTCAACAGCTTGACTAAATGTAGGAATTTCGCCTTACGCGACTTGTTCATTTTTTTGATAAATATATTTGATTACATTATATCCGGCTTTCAGTGAAATTTGAGGCGGCACGGTTACGACCTTATTTTTTAACAAACTTGATTGAAATTTTGGCCAAACAATCTTTGACGAAGTCCGTACTTTGGGATTACATTTCAGCTTGGAAGCTTAAAAATTAGTTAACTAGTTTGCTTATTAAAGTTGTCAATAAAATCGTATTTTTCTTTACAGAATCAAAAGTGATCGCATTGTATTCTTCACTTTCTTCTGAATTCAAAAATATATACACATGTTATGTTTACTCTAAAAATGTGCTCGGAATGGAAGAAAAAGGTTCAGTAAGTACTATGGTCGCATGCTTCGCGGAGACAAGCGTGACCCGCCTCGGTCTTCGGGTTAGCCGAGACTATCTGGAGGTAGTCTCGGCGATGACTGTTTTTTATATTCAGTCAAGTTTTGACTAAATATTTTAACATCGAGGGGGAATCGAAACGAGGGTATGGTGTATGTGCGTGTGTGTGTGTGTGTGTGTGTGTGTGTGTGTGTGTGTGTGTGTAGAGCGATTCAGACTAAACTACTGGACCGATCTTTATGAAATTTGACATGAGAGTTCCTGGGTATGAAATCCCCGAACGTTTTTTTCATTTTTTTGATAAATGTCTTTGATGACGTCACATCCGGCTTTTCGTGAAAGTTGAGGCGGCACTGTCACGCCCTCATTTTTCAACCAAATTGGTTGAAATTTTGGTCAAGTAATCTTCGACGAAGCCCGGACTTTGGTATTGCATTTCAGCTTGGTGGCTTAAAAATTAATTAATGACTTTGGTCATTAAAAATCTGAAAATTGTAAAAAAAAATAAAAATTTATAAAACGATCCAAATTTACGTTTATCTTATTCTCCATCATTTGCTGATTCCAAAAACATATAAATATGTTATATTCGGATTAAAAACAAGCTCTGAAAATTAAATATATAAAAATTATTATCAAAATTAAATTGTCGAAATCAATTCAAAAACACTTTCATCTTATTTCTTGTCGGTTCCTGATTCCAAAAACATATAGATATGATATGTTTGGATTAAAAACACGCTCAGAAAGTTAAAACAAAGAGAGGTACAGAAAAGCGTGCTATCCTTCTTAGCGCAACTACTACCCCGCTCTTCTTGTCAATTTCACTGCCTTTGCCATGAGCGGTGGACTGACGATGCTACGAGTATACGGTCTTGCTGAAAAATGGCATTGCGTTCAGTTTCATTCTGTGAGTTCGACAGCTACTTGACTAAATATTGTATTTTCGCCTTACGCGACTTGTTGTTATTGATCTTTATAGTTTGATAAAACTAGATGAGGATCTGCACTAGATAAGATGCGCTATATAAGATGTCCATGTGTGAATGTGTAAGTGGGCGTAGTCGAATGTCCATGTGGAATGTGTAAGTGGAGCATATAAGAATCTTTCTTTCTTTATTTGGTGTTTAACGTCGTTTTCAACCACGAAGGTTATATCGCGACGAGCATATAAGAATGCCCATGTGTGAATGTGTAAGGGAGTGTATAAGAATGTGTAAGTGGAGCGTAGTCGAATGTCCATGTGTGAATGGGTAAGTTGAGCGTATAAGAATGTCCATGTGTGCGATGTGTAATTGAGACATGGATGTGTTCATGTCTGAATGCGTAAGCACAATGCAAGGAATGTCCAGAGAGGTATGTGGGAGGTGTTTTGATAACCTGCCCTGTTAAATAGTGCTATATGTCTTATGTAAAATCAATGTCTGGTTTTCGTCGCGATATGACCTTCGTGGTTGAAAACGACGTTAAACACCAAATAAAGTAAAGAAAGAAATGTCTTGTTTGTATTATTGTTATGTACCACGCCTGAATTTCTCTATGAGATAATAAAGTATTCTTATTCTTATTCTTATTATAACGACGGACTAAATGTTTTCATATCGCTTCACGCGACTTGTTTGTTGTTGGTCTTAGCTAGATTGCTCTAATTATTCCAGGCTTTCTCTGTGATCGTCGAGACTCTCGCTAGCTGAACGTTTGTTTCGGCCTTGTCAAACTCACCGAGAGGTGTGGAAACCTCTGTCAGGATCTCTGTCCTGACGATCTGGTCTGGCGGAGGCGCGTTGTGCAGACGGGACAAGATGGCGTCCACCAGGTCTGGTGGGTTGGCGGGGAAGATGCCCACGTGATCTCCCGGGGCGTACTGCAGCTCTGACGAGTCTTGTGTGTTCAGCTTGGCTAGGATAGTTTGTCGACTGTAACACGCGAAAGAAAAAAATGCATGTTGTGAAATCAGAGAATAATTATTAATGACTGGCTGCGTGATGCCAGGTTTACACGAGTTATTTCTTTATTCAAATAATAATGAAATGCGAGCGAAAGCAAGCTTTTTAATGTTTGAAAAAATAACGACTGAAACCCAGGTTTCTCACAGCAAGTCGTGTAGTATTCTGTACTAGTGTGCTAACTGCCTCTAACTTCAATAGACAGATGGAATGTGAGAGAGAGGGAGCGAGCGAGCGAGAAAGAGAGAGAGAGAGAGAGAGAGAGAGAGAGAGAGAGAGAGAGAGAGAGAGAGAGAGAGAAAGAGAGAGAGAGAGAGAGAGACAGAGACAGCGGGTGAGCCAGCCAGAAAAAAAACGACCGACCAACCAAACAACCAACCAACCAAACTGCAAAAGACACACCTACCTGGACTCGTTACTCTGTAGCTGTGTCCTCTCCATCAGTCTGCACGGGAGAACCGTCTTACTGTGTATTGTGGCCAACGACTTGCACACGTCGGCGTCCTTGCCGTTGTCGATGGGGGTGATGCGGAACCGGTTGGGGGTCCAGCTGTGGTCAGTGTTGGACAGCGCGCCGGTCGCCTCCGTGATGTTGATGTCGTCACCCAAGCAGAACGTTTCGCAGGCGTCCTGTAAAAAAAAAAAAAAAAAAAAAAAAAAATTAATAATAAGGGTATATGGAGCAAATCCTAAAATAGTTCTAAGCGCCTATACAATCAATCTTAAATATAATAATCTTAATTACAGCAACAAATACACATTAAAAAAAAAAAATATTGAGGGATAAATGTACTCAGAAACATGGCTCCCCACCAAGGCTCTACCTACAATGTCCGGTGACCCCTATTTGCAAAATCTAGATGTGGCACTTTTTAGCACGTGTACGGGAACGTGTACGGGTAACGTCATAAAATCCAGTTTTTACGTCACGCGTTTGCCAAGATCTAAAGTCTTGGTGGGAGCAAAACAACGTATGATTTGGAACATTAGAGAGAAAAAAAAGTGAGTCACGGGTGACGCAATATCTACACGTACGCGTACAGGTCTTTGCTACACGTTCGATCATCTAGAACTCTGTAATTACTATGTTTAGCGGAATGCTAGAGGGTCCTAAAACCGGGATGACTTTAAAATAAATGCTTCTTCCAATGTGTAATGACAAAAGCTGTAATCATTGATTAAATGCAGAGTTATAAAGTTATTTTAATCAAAAAAAGAGACAGAAAAAAAACTAGTCCTAAGAATTGTTCTTGTCGTATTTTGTTTCCCCCGACCGTACTGGTCGTATTTTAAACAAGGGTACAGAATACGGCGAAATCGTATGGGTTCCCGGGTCTGCTTTACTCTAATTTGTTTGTTTGTTTCACGAAGGGCCATATCAGGGCGGTGCTGCTTTGACATATAACGTGCGCCACACACAAGACAGAAGTCGCAGCACAGGCTTCATGTCTCACCCAGTCACATTATTCTGACACCGGACCAACCAGTCCAAGCACTAACTCCATAATGCAGACGCCAGGCGGAGCAGCCACTAGATTGCCAATTTTAAAGTCTTAGGAATGACCCGGCCGGGGTTCGAACCCACGACCTCCCGATCACGGGGCGGACGCCTTACCACTAGGCCAACCGTGCCGGTTTGCTTCACTCTAATCTTCCTTGCACCTACAAACATACCGTGTACTTAGGCTAAATCAGTAACAATACCTTGAAGACAGCCTCCGCCCAGTTTCTGAAGGACTCCTCCTGCCCACACAGCTCGTCTCCCTCCACGATGTTGTGGATGCACTCCGCGCCCAGCTCCGTCAGGATCTTGTCCATGTAATGTCCGAACGCCGCGAAGTGGGGGTAGGCCCGCGACCCCAGGGCGAACACGGCATATCTGAAAATATCCACCAGGGATAGAATTATGATAATTGTTAAACAATGTTAGTCAGTGTCCGAACGCTGCGAAGTGTGGTTAGGCCCGCAGCAATTCCAGGGCAAACACTTAATACCTGAAAATATCCAACAGCGATGGAGTTAAAATAATTGAACAATTATGTTATTAGTATCATTTTCATGCAGTGTTCAAATGCCGCGAAGTGTGGGTAGTCCTCCGCAACCCCAGGGCTTAGTTAGTGGAAGAATCTTTTGTAATGTATGTTTGATGGTGTATGCTTTTGTTGACTATGAATGTGGATCTAAATGCTTATATAACTGTGTTTTAATTTTAAATGTGTCAAGCGCAAAGAGCATAATTGTAAAGTTATGATGTTGCGCTATATAAATGCTCATTTATATTATTATCCCAGCGAAGCTGGAGGTATCCCACGAACGCTATACTGTAATCGACTTGTAACCGTGTGCCGAAACACTACGATCACCTCGGGAAGCGAAGTGCAATCAAACAGGTTTGAAAATGTTAGGGCTAATTTCTTAGCCCTATAAAAACTGTTATGCAAACCCGAAGGTTTCCATGAACATACAGACAATCGGAAACTACCACACCCTATCACAAACAGATTTCCACAAACCACGGGTGTTGACTTTAAAGGCCAACAACTCGGGTGCAGAGTCTGCTGTGAAAGGAGCGGTAGCCTCCCCTGTCACAGACTTGAGAAATTTTCATACCGATAATACATGATAAAGAAGGATTCTTTGTGCCCGGCTACGGGCTACAGTTGAAGATGGAAGTTCACCAAAAATTGGGACCATACTAACAAAAATACGGTGGGTGCAATAGGCGCCCCCATTTTTTGAGCAAACGCCACCCAAGGCCGCTTTGGACGGGTAGAAATTCTGTAGTTTCCAAGTCTATTTGTGTGTGACTATGGATAAAGCTCGCGTAAGAAGATTACGTCACGGTCAAAAGTCTTTGTCAATTAATGCATCATGACGTCATGCCTCCCTGTAGTCTTTTTCTCTCGCGCGGTGTGTGTGTGTGTGTGTGTGTGTGTGTGTGTGTGTGTGTGTTCATGTTGTGCACATGTGTTAGTGTGTGTGTGTGTGTGTGTGTGTGTATGTGTATGTGTGTGTGTGCGCGCGTGCATAAGTCTGTACTCGTGTGTGTGTGTGTGTGTGTGTGTGTGTGTATGTGGGTGTGTGCGTGCGTACATGCGTGCGTATGCACATGTGTGTGTGTGTGTGTGTGTGTGTGTGTGTGTGTGTGTGTGTGTGTGTGTGTGGGTGTGTGTCTGTTTGTATAAGAGAGAAAGAGAGAGAGAGAGAGAGAGAGAGAGAGAGAGAGAGAGAGAGAGAGAGAGAGAGTGGGTGGGTGGGTGTTTGTGCGTGTGTGTAAGTGTATGTGTGTGTATGTGTGTTTGTTTGTAAGGGTGTGTATGTCCGTCTGTATATATGTGCGTAGGGGTGTGTGTTTTGTGTGTATGAAGTGTCAGTGTGAGAGAGTGAGTGAGTGCGTGTGTGTATGTGTGTACGTGTGTAACTTGGGGTATGTGTGTGTGTGTGTTCGTGTGTGTGTGTGTTTGCGAGAGAGAGAGAGACAGACAGACAGAGAGAGAGACAGACAGACAGAGAGAGAGAGAGAGAGCGAGAGAGAGAGCGAGAGCGAGAGAGAGAGCGAGAGAGAGAGCGAGAGAGAGAGACTGAGAGAGAGAGAGAGAGAGAGAGAGAGAGAGAGAGAGAGAGAGGTTTGTCTTTCGCTAGGGTATGCAGTGCCTTGGCGTTGCACTTCTACCTAATTATTATTATCACACCCCCGGTATAGGGGTGTGTATAGGTTTCACTCGATGTGTTTGTTTGTTTGTTTGTTTGTTTGTGTTCGCATATAGATCTCAAGAATGAACGGACCGATCGTCACCAAACTTGGTGAACAGGTTCTATACATTCCTGAGACGGTCCTTACAACAAGAAGGGCAAAGCCCATACGACTCACATGCTTTACACATTTTTCCTACCAAAATACATGTGACCTTGACCCAAGGTCAAGGTCATCCAAGGTCATGCAACACAAAGCTGTTAATTCAAGACATAGGAAGTACAATGGTGCTTATTGGCTCTTTCTACCATGAGATATGGTCACTTTTAGTGGTTCACTACCTTATTTTGGTCACATTTCATAAGGGTCAAAGTGACCTTGACCTTGATCATATGTGACCAAATGTGTCTCATGATGAAAGCATAACATGTGCCCCACATAATTTTTAAGTTTGAAACAGTTATCTTCCATAGTTCAGGGTCAAGGTCACTTCAAAATATGTATACAATCCAACTTTGAAGAGCTCCTGTGACCTTGACCTTGAAGCAAGGTAAACCAAACTGGTATCAAAAGATGGGGCTTACTTTGCCCTATATATCATATATAGGTGAGGTATTCAATCTCAAAAACTTCAGAGAAAATGGGAAAAATGTGAAAAATAGCTGTTTTTTAGGCAACATTTATGGCCCCTGCGACCTTGACCTTGAAGCAAGGTCAAGATGCTAAGTATGTTTTTTGGGGCCTTGTCATCATACACCATCTTGCCAAATTTGGTACTGATAGACTGAATAGTGTCCAAGAAATAGCCAACGTTAAAGTTTTCCGGACGGACGTCCGGACGGACGGACGTCCGGACGGACGGACGGACGGACGGACGGACGGACGACTCGGGTGAGTACATAGAGTCACTTTTTCTCAAGTGACTCAAAAATTGGGACCAGTCAAACACACGGTTAGGGAGTTATTGGTGGATTAAGATTAAGAGTGACATATTAATGGTCAAAGGGAAATAACCTTCTCAGTTGGTCGCACTGAGAATGGTTATTTCCCTTTCACCAACGGGGGTTGACGAACCCTTTCGCAATGGACCGTGTGTTTACTTCTGACTTCAGACTTCAGACTTCAGACTTCTCACTTCAGACTTCTGACTTCAGACTTTCGCAATGGACCGTGTGTTTACGCGAATAAACATTCTGACTTCTGACTTCTGGCTTCTGACTTCTGACTTCTGACTTCAGACTTCTGACTTCAGACTTCAGACTTCTGAATTCTCACTTCTCACTTCTCACTTCTCACTTCAGACTTCTGACTTCAGACTTTCGCAATGGACCGTGTGTTTACGCGAATAAACATTCTGACTTCTGACTTCTGACTTCAGACTTCAGACTTCAGACTTCAGACTTCAGACTTCAGACTTCTGACTTCTGACTTCTGACTTCTGACTTCCGACTTCCGACTTCCGACTTCCGACTTCCGGCTTCCGGCTTCCGGCTTCCGACTTCTGACTTCTGACTTCTGACTTCTGACTTCTGACTTCTGACTTCAGACTTCTGCCTTCTGCCTTCTGCCTTCTGACTTCTGTATAAAATTACATCTCACAAGGCATCACTGCAGAGCGCCTAGAACTGTACCCACGGAATATGCGCGATATAAGACTCGTTGATTGATTGATTGATTGTCTCTCAGTCTCTCTGTTTCTCTGTGTCTGTGTCTGTCAATGAATTCTGTGGTGCCATTTTTGTTGATTTTGCTAAAGCCTTTGACGTTATTGATCACACGTTATTACTGAGAAAATTTGCATTGTATGGCGTCGGAATCGAAACTGTGAAACTTATTAGTTCATTTCTCACCGGCAGACAACAAACTGTACTAACAAACGCCTCGGCGTCGAGCATGCAAGAAGTAAAATACGGTGTACCACAAGGATCGGTTTTAGGACCCCTCCTCTTCTCTATCTACATTAATGACCTCCCCCTACATATTCAAAATGTATGTGAACTTTTTGCAGATGACACCACAATTCACTCCAGCGACACAAATGTAACTCGCTTATCAGAATCACTTCAAAGGAGTTTAAACCAGTTGACAGAGTGGACTGAGCTAAACCATATACATATGGATTGGATTGGATTGGATTGGATTGGATAAGATTTACAGTCCAGTGAGGTTACCCTCATGGAAATTCGGGCTGCTTTCTCCCCGGGGAAAGCGAGCTGCCATACATACGGCGCTACCCATATTTTTTTTTTCCTGCATGCGTGTATTCATGTTTCCTGAGACTTAATGCCGTGTGAGATGGAATTTTTTTACTTTATTCCAAGTCCCACGGGTATTTGATGGACATTTTTATCTATGCCTATACAATTTTGCCAGGAAAGACCCTTTTGTCAATCGTGGGATCTTTAACGTGCACACCCCAATGTAGTGTACACGAAGGGACCTCGGTTTTTCGTCTCATCCGAAAGACTAGCACTTGAACCCACCACCTAGGTTAGGAAAGGGGGGAGAAAATTGCGGCCTGTTGTGGTCATAACAACAAGACAAAAACGCCAGAATATTTGTTCAGCTGGTCCTGCTTTAATGATAGATGGTGAAATAGTGGAAAAAGTCGACCATCACAAACTGCTGGGTGTTAATATCGATAACAACTTGTCTTGGTCAACCCACATAGAGCAACTTAGAAAAGTGGTGTCAAAGAAAGTGTATCTCTTATCTAGAATTAAACACTTCCTGAACTGCCACACCAGAAAGTTATTCTTCATTGCTCATATTCAATCTGTTATTGATTACGCATCCACTCTATGGGACTCCGCAAGTGAAAATTCCTTAAAACCACTCAGCAGATTACATAAAAGAGCGCTAAAAGTAGTATTACTAAAGCACACTACCCTCACAGAGTTAGACTACATACATTTAGGGATCTTACCTCTAAAGTCAAGACTGCTTTTTAACAAAGGAATCTTTATGCATAAAATTATATCCGAAACTCTACTCCAAACCATTTGTTCAAAGTTCTCTTTGCAGAATTCACACCACCTTATGAAATTTAACACTCCTCTTCCTAGGATAGACTTATTTAAGTCTAGTCTAGTTTATTCAGGTGGCCGTCTCTGGAACGCTCTTCCGAATGCCTTACGGGAAGCTACCAGCACAGATTCTTTCAAAAACAAATATATATATCCCATTTAATGAAAATAGTTTATTCTTGATTGTTATGTCCTTTGGGACACAGTCACTCATTTTTGATTTATTGTTTTGTGCACGAAATTATGATGTTCTGCATAATATCCATTGTCTTGCAGAGTTGATGTACTATTGCATAGTATTCTGACTCTATTTGACTTGCAAATTTTTGCTTTGCACCTTGTCATGAACATTTATAGACTACAATGTTTCATATGTTTAATTATGTAAGTATGTAGTAGTAGTTATTATAGTAGATTTAGTCCCTCTTTAGGGCGAGGGCCAGATGCAAAAAAGTATACCAATGCTTATTCTGTTACCCTCGTAAAATAAAGAATTGTCATTGTCATTGTCATTGTCTGTCTCTCTCTCTCTCTCTCTCTCTCTCTCTCTCTCTCTCTCTCTCTCTCTCTCTCTCTCTCTCCGCATGTAATAAAGTTCTGAGTTCTCTGACGGGGGTGTTTTTCCTACCTCGGAGGAATTTCTTGTTATTATTATAAACACATAATATCTAAAAAAAAATTAACCACACAACAATATATGTGTAGCTCCCGGTATTTTCAGAGACAGGAACGCGTTGTGATTTTTGTTTGTTTACCTGTATAGCCACATAACGACCATCAATATCATACCTGACGTTGCCGAGAGGCCCCGACTCCATGGTGAGATTGTGGTCCACGCTAGACTCCTTGTCGTCAGTGTGACCGCCATGCTCACTGAACACGCTCATACGGATGTAGGACGACGAGGAGAAGTTGAGGCTGAAAATAACACAGTTTTCATTTAATGTAAGATAATTAGATATGATACACGGCTGGTATGTGATATAGGGACTTTCAAAATTAGGCAGATGTGCACATGGGAGACATAAGATAAGATAATTTATTGTCCATACAATTAAACAATGGATGGAAAAGTGTGGTTCATCTGCTCTTAAAACCACCAAACCACATATGACAACCGTAACCATAAAACAATAAAACATACGAAGTAAGAACACCCAAAAGTACTCCTGATTACGGAGGGTGGTGGTAGGGGACAGTCCGGAACCCAGTACCAAACTCTGTGGTAATGAATCACCATTGATCAGATTCACTAACTCGTTGCTCTCCCGCTTCTGACTAAACACGCCATCTTGTTGACCGCAGTTTTGATACGACATGCTTTCTTAGCTTTTTGTAGCGTCATTCTTGCCATTACTTTTTGTCGTCTCGTTTTTGTGTGCGTTAGTTGACATGTCGCAGGCTCCCGCGGAGGGAACGTATCAAAACTATTACAAAATGCGAAGAAGAGATGGCCACATGTATTTGTTTGTAAGTCTGTTTGCCAGATATTCTTCTTCTTCTGCGTTCGTGGGCTGAAACTCCCACGTACACTCGTGTTTTTTGCACGAGTGGAATTTTACGTGTATGACCGTTTTTTACCCCGCCATTTAGGCAGCCATACGCCGTTTTCGGAGGAAGCATGCTGGGTATTTTCGTGTTTCTATAACCCACCGAACTCTGACATGGATTACAGGATCTTTTTCGTGCGCACTTGGTCTTGTGCTTGCGTGTACACACGGGGGTGTTCGGACACCGAGGAGAGTCTGCACACAAAGTTGACTCTGAGAAATAAATCTCTCGCCGAACGTGGGGACGAACTCACGCTGACAGCGGCCAACTGGATACAAATCCAGCGCGCTACCGACTGAGCTACATCCCCGCCCCGATTTGCCAGATATAAAAAAGGACTGATTGTAACCGGGATACGAAACTGCTGGATTGAGACTTTTTATTAGATGACCCGTTACATGTATGGCACACCTTATCAACCTCTCTATCAAGCCTCAATAAAAGGAGTCAAACAAGTTACATTTATCCTACATACGTGAGAGAGACACCCGTGAGATAATAATCGTTCAAATCACACGTGTGTGTATCATGTAAATGAGGTCATGTCAAGCAAGTCTGGCAGGGACCTGTTTTTCCACTGCTCATGATGCCAAAGTCACCGAGACAAACGTCATTATAGAAAAAAAATTGCGCTCGCTAATTACCCTGATGAATTTTTTGAACTAACACGTCACGCCACACTTTCAGAGTGACGTTTCTTTGCTTTGACGTAATAGATTGAACGAGGCTTTAGAAGAGATCGAGGTTCCAAAACAAGCGTCTTCAATTTAGCTGCCCCGAATGCAGGACATTTTCAGTAAAATACACGTAAGTACAGTATGTAGGATAAACAGAATACTACATGGCTTGCTGTGTCGTACCAGATTTACACTCGTTGCTTTTTCAAATAGTGAACAGCTCGCTTTCGCTCGCAGTTCAATATTTAAAAAAACAACTCGTGTAAATCTGGTACGATACAGCAAGCCATGTAGTATTCTCTCTGTATGGCACACCTTATGGACCTCTCTCTCAAGCCTCAATAAAGGAGTCAAACACGTTACATGTATGGCACACCTTCTTATGAACCTCTCTCTCAAGCCTCAATAAAAGGAGTCAAACACGTTACATGTATGGCACACCTTATGAACCTCTCTCTCAAGCCTCAATAAAGGAGTCAAACACGTTACATGTATGGCACACCTTATGAACCTCTCTCTCAAGCCTCAATAAAAGGAGTCAAACACGTTACATGTATGGCACACCTTATGAACCTCTCTCTCAAGCCTCCTCTCTCTCAAGCCTCAATAAAGGAGTCAAACACGTTACATGTATGGCACACCTTATGAACCTCTTTCTCAAGCCTCAATAAAGGAGTCTTCTTCTTCTTCTTCTTCGTCGTTCGCTAATAAAGGAGTCAAACACGTTACATGTATGGCACACCTTATGAACCTCTTTCTCAAGCCTCAATAAAGGAGTCTTCTTCTTCTTCGTCGTCGTTCGCTAATAAAGGAGTCAAACAAGTTACATGTATGGCACACCTTATGAATCTCTCTCTCAAGCCTCAATACAAGGAGTCAAAAACACGTTACATGTATGGCACACCTTATGAACCTCTCTCTCAAGCCTCAATACAAGGAGTCAAACACGTTACATGTTTGGCACACCTTATGAACCTCTCTCTCAAGCCTCAATACAAGGAGTCAAACACGTTACATGTTTGGCACACCTTATGAACCTCTCTCTCAAGCCTCAATAAAGGAGTCAAACACGTTACATGTATGGCACACCTTATGAACCTCTCTCTCAAGCCTCAATACAAGGAGTCAAACACGTTACATGTTTGGCACACCTTATGAACCTCTCTCTCAAGCCTCAATAAAGGAGTCAAACACGTTACATGTATGGCACACCTTATGAACCTCTCTCTCAAGCCTCAATACAAGGAGTCAAACACGTTACATGTATGGCACACCTTGTCAACCTCTCTCTCAAGCCTCAATACAAGGAGTCAAACACGTTACATGTATGGCACACCTTATGAACCTCTCTCTCAAGCCTCAATAAAGGAGTCAAACACGTTACATGTATGGCACACCTTATCAACCTCTCTCTCAAGCCTCAATACAAGGAGTCAAACACGTTACATGTATGGCACACCTTATGAACCTCTCTCTCAAGCCTCAATACAAGGAGTCAAACACGTTACATGTATGGCACACCTTATCAACCTCTCTCTCAAGCCTCAATACAAGGAGTCAAACACGTTACATGTATGGCACACCTTATCAACCTCTCTCTCAAGCCTCAATACAAGGAGTCAAACACGTTACATGTATGGCACACCTTATCAACCTCTCTCTCAAGCCTCAATACAAGGAGTCAAACACGTTACATGTATGGCACACCTTATCAACCTCTCTCTCAAGCCTCAATAAAAGGATTCAAAACACACAAATGAAGCTGTGCATAAATTGAAATTCTAACTTGTAAGGGTAGAAGAGGTTTCAAGGGTAGAATTGGTCCTACGGACTCACCATCCTGATTTCTCTGGGTGTTCCATTTCAAACAGTGATTTCGCCAGCACCTGCAAAAGTATCAGTCCAGTTACACAATCGTAAATTTGCACACAGGGGTATAATATATAAAAAAAACTTTACTAACCTAGATCAGAACTATACCTCGGAGGTGGGCCAGTGCACTACCTTTTTTTATTTTGAATGTTTTATTGTGTCTGAATGTTATTTTATGAAAGAAATGAACAAATGATGACAAAGAATAGTCACTTTTTGTATTTTCGGTTGCTGGTTTTTGTTTTACGCGACAAAAACAGTCAAAATACAGACAAAAGTTGAGTACAGGAGATACACGATATTTCAGCAGATGTGATTGTCACACTTCTAATTATTGTTTTATTTTATCCTTCTGGGTATGCTCTAGGGGATTACGAAGCAGATCTTGTTTATTATATTTATATTTGGAGTTAGGAACACTTCTTTGTTACAACTGTCAAACTTTAGGGTAACGCTTGCGTAATTATTTTTTGAAATAATCTGGATATGACTATAATACAATTTCAGCAAAATCCTTTCGTAATCCCCCAGAATGTTATATTCTGCACAAACTACAAAAAAAAATATTGCTCTAGCTAAATTACAGCCAGAGAAATCGCAACACCCAAGACGTAACCGTAGGCAAAATGGCTGAACTGAGAAAAACGACATTGAAGATTGAACACCACAGAAACACTATTGAAACAGACACACAAGGACAAAACTGTGTTATGAATGAACAGCTTAGTTTATTTGAATTGCAAACTACTTAGCCTTTAGCACGCCAGCAGCGAATTTATGCGTCCATCCCTTCTTTCCCTCTGTCAACCAGCATGGGGATACTGCCCCAGCGCTAAACGTGTATCAATGACCCGATTCTCGTTTGTATCTGCATGCGAGAATAACGGTATTTTTAACGGTACTTGAGCCAGAACGAGGCTTATTTCCTTCCGTTATCTCGTCGTGTCTTATGCGCTGAATTTGTTGGTCGAAGTTTTCTGCTTTTGTTTTTACATCGATACAGTACTTTGGTGCTTCGACAAGCAAGACGGAGGAGGATGAGTTTGCAACTTTCGTTTGAGTTGTTTCTTGACAACAAATCGTACGTGGAATCTGAACGATTTACTGAGGAAGATCTTCGCAATGAACTGTGTATCGCGGTGAAGAAAATGACACAGTGACAGTGACGGAATTTACGAAAGTGCAGATTGATACAAACAGTTGCTGATCCAGTTTCGTTTGTGGAATGGCAGGCCAGCAAACATTACCGATAATCTGACTGATGTTGGATACTTTCTTCTGTTTTTGTTTTTTTTGCGTAGCAAATGCTCGACTTGCTTGTCGAGGAGATACTGCACAGAAACTGACTCAAATTCAGCGCAAAGCAAGCCAGTGCCAAGACGTAAAAAGTCTGCGCCATGGCGTGTTCGGAAATGGCGACCTGTGAATCTGCGTGGAGATCAAAGCTTTCCTCTGTATCGGAAACACCGGCAGAATCCAAACTTTGGCCTAGTACCAGCGGAACTACTTGTTGTTGCTAACCGAACTAATAAAGATGTTAGGCGCGTTTGATCGATCTGCGCGATCGCGCGATCGCGTTTGGTGGATCAATCAAACGCGCACACATCGATCGATGTTTGCGCATTTGATCGATGCAAAGAATAGGCTACAAAGAATACAAGAATCGTTAAAGGCAGAGTAAGCCTCCCGTAAACCATCACAGATACGGTCAGGCTTTTACACACAGTACAAACACCCTTTCATTTAAACACTCACCAATTGAGAACATCCTAGGTGCCCTCCGTAAAGAGCGAACAATTTTCAAAGAATTTATTTTTGCGTGGTTTATCTTACCCCTGAGCCATCGTGAACCCGTGTGATCCAGTTTTCCTTTTTCACAATGCAGTCGTCAGTTAGTCATGAATGCGACTCGATGTGAGCTTATCTACAATAGCACGTTTTTTATGCACGAAACAACGGCTGTGGTTCACAAGAACTCTAGCGATGGCTTTTGACTGTTGAGAGGAACGGCGATTTGCACTGATAAACCTTCGTCTGCTACGACCCTTGCGTGACCCTGCTTCCGGGCTTTTCTTTTTTTTAAACTTTCACAACTTCGAATTGTTCTGATCTTGTCTTGATGAAAAATGAATTCTTTTATGATTAAAAAATGTTTGTGTAACAAGCTGTCAATTTATTATTTAGATTTTAAAAGTTAGGTCTAGCGCAAAAACGAGGCGCCGTTGTTGTTAACGAACAAGTCTACGAAAATAAATTCTTTGAAAATGTCTCACGCTCGACAGAAAGCAGCCAGGATGTTCCCGTTCGGTGAGCGTTCAAATGGAAGTATGCTTGTACTGTATTTAGACGCTCGGGGAGCTCTGTGATGGTTTACGGGAGGCTTACTGTGCCTTTAAAACGCGCAGCTCTTATACTTGCGCATTTGGACGATCTGTCACAAAGTAAGTCCCTACCACACACACACATCGCACGCCGGAAGTGAAAAGTTTTAAATACAGGAATGTTCCGAAATATACCCCAGCAACGTTTTTGATTTGATTGTTGTCAGGCCTCTCAATCTTTCAAACAGTCTCTCTCTCTCTCTCTCTCTCTCTCTCTCTCTCTCTCTCTCTCTCTCTCTCTCGCTCTCTCTCTCTCTCTCTCTCTCTCTCTCTCTCTCTCTCTCTCTTAACCATTTTAACGGCGTGTTTAATAATTTAGCTGCTGGAGCGACTCCAGTTCAGCAAACCGAGTTATCCGCGGAAGAGGTCCCGGACCTCGACATGGACGAGCTAAATAAAGATATATCTGAAGGAGAGGTAAGAGAAGCCATTAGAGGACTGAAAAAAGGCAAAGCAACAGGTATAGATGAAATCCCAAACGAGTTGCTTCGCATCGCAGGTGATGATGTTACTACTTACCTGGTAGAGCTTTTTAACAAACTGTTCCACACAGGAACATACCCAGCTGAGTGGGCCAAAGCCATTATTCACCCAATCTTTAAAAAAGGCAACGATGAGAACCCTGACAATTACAGGGGCGTGTCGCTGCTAAGCTGTGTCAGTAAACTGTATACTGCCATCATTAACAATAGATTGACTAAGTGGGCTGAAATGAACAATGTCATGTCTGAGTCCCAAGCTGGATTCAGAAAAGGGTATACGACAGTGGACCATATTTTCACGTTATATGCAGCTGTAAGCAAGCAACTTAAACAACACAAGAAACTGTATGTGGCCTTTGTGGACTTCCAAAAGGCGTTCGACACTGTCAAAAGAGATGTACTATGGAATGTACTGCTCAAGATCGGCATTGGGGGCAAAATGCTTCAAACACTCAGAGCAATGTACTCAAACGTATTATCTTGTGTTCGGTGTAACTCTGACTACACGGCCTTTTTTGAGTGTATGCAAGGTCTCAAACAAGGATGCTTGGCAAGCCCAATCCTGTTCTCTTTTTTGATTAACGAACTTGCGTCTGAAATGATTCTAAAAGGGAGGCATGGAATTCAACTTCTTCCGGGTGAAATTGAACTATTTATCATGATGTTTGCTGACGACATAGCATTGCTTTCAGTGACACCGGTGGGACTACAAAACCAGTTAAATATATTGCATGAAGTTGCCAACAGATTAGGTTTAAAGGTAAACAAAGAAAAAACAAAAGTGTTGGTATTTCGCAACGGTGGATACTTGGGGAAAAACGAAGCCTGGACATTTGGTCACGACAACATGTACGTTACCAACTCGTATAAATATCTCGGCTTAACCTTGACCACCAAAGTTTCCATCCAATGATGCTTTGAAGACTCTATTGTACGAGCTAAGCGTGGTGTTATCGACATTTTTAGAGTTTTGTGGAATATTGGATGTTATGATCTAAACCTTTTTTTCACACTCTTTGATACACAGATTACCCCCATATTGCTATACGGTTCAGAAATGTGGGGTTGTTTTGATTGCTCTAACATTGAAAAGGTACACATGTTCGCATGCAAACGGATAATAGGTGTTTCCCCCCAAAGTCCCAACTGCATGGTATACGGAGAACTCGGTAGATTTCCCCTATCAGTCCTCGCTGCTACCAGATGCGTTAAATATTGGTTGCGGCTAAATCGCCTCCCCAACACAAGATATGTAAAAATGGCCCATGTGATGATGAGGAACATGGCAGACAGAGGGACAGACAATTGGTCCGCTAGGGTCAGAAACCTCCTATGTGAAAATGGGTTTGGACATGTGTGGACGTACGGCTATGTCGGCAACGAAAAACACTTTATCAAGGCTTTTCAACAACGCCTAAAAGACTGCTTTACCCAGAACTGGCATAGTAAGCTAGAAGACAGTGAGAGGTATGACACATACAAATTGTTTAAACCTGACTTTGGAAGAGAAAAGTACCTTGACCAAATAGACAATCCATATATCCAAAAAGTGTTCACAAAACTCAGACTTGGGGTTTCACCCCTGATGTGCAACAAACAGAGATATTCTGCAAACGGTTCCCATGTTTGCCCACTTTGCAGATACCCTCACGAAAACGAGCACCACTTTCTTTTTAAGTGTCCAGTATACTCTGATATAAGAGAAACTTACCTAGGAAATGTCTTTGAAATCGGTCAACTAGAAAACTCGTCAATGCAGATACTACTAACACAAAACAAAAGTAGGTTGTGGGCACTCTCCCGGTATACATTTTATGCATTCAGGCATCGACAGCAACTGCTAGGCTAAAATGAATGTGTGTACATGATTTTCGATCGCTATGTTCCAACCCTTAGCACTGTATTATGCACTTGTTCTTACTTGTTTGTGAGAGAGTATACATTGAATGGAAACTCTACTCCCCCCTTGTACAAACACAACAGTGTGGTTTACAATAACATTTCTGAGTTCTGAGTTCTGAGTTCTTTATGATCTTATTCTCATATTACTATTATTGCGTGTGTCTGCGTTTCATCATAAAAAGTTTGTTCCTATGTATTCCCATTTCGATTATAACCATTTTGCTTAGATCAGGACTAGCTGGAAGAAAGGCCCTACGGACCTAATGCTATCTTTCCTGTAATAAAGTTCTATGTTTTAATGTTTCTCTCTCTCTCTCTCTCTTAGTCTCTCAGTCTCTCTCTCTCTCTCTGTCTCTCTTAGTCTCTCTCTCTCTCTCTCTCTCTCTCTCTCTTAGTCGCTCAATCTCTCAGGATCTCTCTCTCTCTCTGTCTCTCTCTCTCTCTCTTAGTCTCAGTCTCTCTCTCTCTCTTCTCTGTCTCTCTCCTCTCTGCTCTCTGTCTCTCGCTTCAGTCTCTCTCTCTCTCTCTCTCTCTCACACACACTTTCTCTCTCTCTTTCAGTCTCTCTCTTAGTCTCTCAGTCTCTCCCCCCAATCCCTCCTTCCTCATCTCTGTCCATCCCTCTTCTCTCTCTCTGTCTCTCTCTCTCTCTTAGTCTCAGTCTCTCTCTCTTCTCTGTCTCTCTCCTCTCTGTCTCTCTCTTCTCTCTCTCTCTCTCTTCTCTGTCTCTCTCTCTCTCTCTCTCTTAGTCTGTCTCTCTCTCTCTCTCTTCTCTGTCTCTCTCCTCTCTGTCTCTCTCTTCTCTCTCTCTCTCTCTCTGTCTCTGTCTGTCTCTCTCTCTCTCTCTCTCTCTCTTAGTCTCAGTCTCTCTCTCTCTCTTCTCTGTCTCTCTCCTCTCTGTCTCTCTCTTCTCTCTCTCTCTCTGCTCTCTGTCTCTCTCTCTTCTCTCTCTCTCTCACACACACTTTCTCTCTCTCTCAGTCTCTCTCTTAGTCTCTCAGTCTCTCCCCCCAATCCCCCCTTCCTCATCTCTGTCCATCCCTCTGACTTCTCATGAAAACAGCTGAACTTTTAAATCATTTGCTATTACAGGTGATTTGTGAGCCGGATCGTCCAAATGCGCAAGTATATGAGAGCTGCGCGTTTTTAACGATTCTTGTATTCTTTGTATTGATCAAACGCGCACACATCGATCGATGTGTGCGCGTTTGATCGATCCACCAAACGCGCAGCGCGATCGCGAGATCGCGCAGGTCGATCAAACGCGCCTAACAAAGACATTTTCCTCTTTTTTATTTCGAGCCATTGTTATCGTATCAAAGGTTGTTTCTCAATGAAAAATTCGCTTTCGGTTGTCACCGATCGTTTGATGTGTAACCAGGATGTTGTAAAACCGAGTGAACTTCGGGTGTTCCCGTCATGGCCGAGAGTTTCTTCGGTAGTTTCCGGATGCAAAATTCGTAGGCTGAGCATGCGCACTCACAAAGTAAACTGGTTCCCGATTTCGGTTTATGAAACGAACCAATGGATGTCGAGTACCTTCCAAATAAGGACATTTCCGTTCGATTACGATTGCTGCCTTTGCAACGGACTAGTGGCTGAGTGAACGGAACATTCATCAAAACACTGATGTCATGTTATAGGTCAAGAGCTGCTGCGCAGTTTCGTATGTCGTGAATGCACTGTTTTGCTGATGACAAAGCCGTAACTAGCCTTTGAAATGAGACATTTTTTGGCGGGGGAATATCGACTACAGAAGACAATCAATGCCACACATGTTCAAATGTTGTCTTTATTGACAGATAAATAGGACACTTTTGACAAAAACACTGACACACATGGATGATAGGTAGGTTTTGGAACAATAATCTGCAAAAATTTGATCAATTTGCACTGGCCCACCTGCCCTTAAAGGCAAAGTAAGCCATCACAGATACTGTTAGGCTTTTACACACAGTACAAACACCCTTTCATTTAAACACTCACCGATTGAGAACATCCTAGGTGTCCTCCGTAAAGAGCGAGCAATTTTCAAAGAATTTATTTTTGCGTGGTTTATCTTACCCCTGAGCCATCGTGAACCCGTGTGATCCAGTTTTCCTTTTTCACAATGTCGTCGTCAGTTTGTAATTCGCTGTGAGCTTAACTGCAATACCACGTTATTATGTACCTCTGACTATGCACGAAACAAACGGCTGTGGTTTACAAGAACTCTAGAGATGGCTTTTGACTGTTCAGAGGAACTGGCGATAGCATAAACCGTCGTCTGCTACGAGAACCACGACCTTGCGTGACCCTACTTCCGGGCCTTTCTTTTTTCAAACTTTCAAAACTTCGAATTGTACTGAGCTTGTCTTGATGAAAAAAGAATTCTTTCGTGATTTAAGAATGTTTGTGTAACAAGCTGTCAATTTATTATTTAGATTTTAAAAGTTAGGTCTAGCGCCAAAACGCACCACGGTCCGATTGTGTGAGGAGACAATCCGCAAAATTAAAGGCACAGTAAGTCTCCCGTAAACCATCACAGAGCTCCCCGAGCGTCTACATACAGTACTAGCATACTTCCATTTGAACGCTCACCGAACAGGAACATCCTGGCTGCTTTCTGTCGAGCGTGAGACATTTTCAAAGAATTTATTTTCGTGGACTTTGTGACGCTTTTGGACATTATACAGCACAGTACACGAGACTACTTTGCCGAGACTGGATCAGCTGGAGGACCGAGACTATAACCAGCTGCCATCTCGTCATAAAATATGACGTCATGACAAGAAGGCGACGTCATGACAAGAAGGCGTGACACTTTCCACCTCTTGATTTTGCTCGCATCGATACACGTATTGTGAAATATTGTAATATCGCCAAAGAAAAGCGATGCTTGTGTATGTTGTTGGTTAAAACACAAGAAGATTTCTTGTGACTTTGGTCAAATAAAAGAATAGTAAATTGTACTATGGTGTTGTGTTTTGACTGAATGAATGGAACTAGATTGTGAGTGGACCTTCACAAGTCAGTGCTCATCCAAAGAAAGAAGAAGTACCAACTGTCTTTTGTAACATTTGAGAACAAAAGGGCAGGCGCTTTTCTTGTGGGGGGGCCGTAAACTCACGAACCTGTTTGAGGTAGGTTTACCTATTAACATCTATAGTAACAGATGCATCACACAACGATGTACCCGGAGGTCTTCGAGCGGCACGAATCCCTCGTCACATTCTAATAGAATTTGTAATTTCGATGCAGGTTTTGACCGGTGCAAATCTAGGCAGCCATCTTCATCATCATCATCCGTTGGTCAATTGAAGGCTGATGACTGTGTGAAAGTGTATGTGTATGTTTATTGTTTGGGAAAGTTAGGACCGCTGATATTAACATATGTTTCTCTTTGGTCCAGGTTCAATAACAAGTTCAACTAACGTTCAATAACCAGTTCAACGTTAAAGAACAAGTTCAATCTTTCTTCTGGAGTCAAGCCCCATCCTCGAGGCTCCTCCCTAACTCCAAACCCTCCTTCCTTCATCACCTAAACGTACTCCGGAACTAACTGGAGTCCTTCATCTTGATTCTTCAGCATCTCTTCCTCGCCGACGCCAGAGCGCATGGGTGCACGAGTCATTCCAGAGTGTAGAGAGCCGATCGTCTCCGCCCCAGGCCAGGCAGTTCAGAAGTCACAGCACATTTGCATCTCATGAGAGGGAGATCCCTGTGGACTTCGAGGGGAAAAAGACTTAGACGCGCATTCCTCGCCGAGCAGTACAAACTGTGTGATACTAGCTCCACCTTACTTGAACGCTGAAACCATCCAAGCTCGAGCAGTGCACAGACACTCTTGTACGGACCCATGCCTACTTGGCCGAGAAAGATAAGCAAAGAATAATACTAAGTCACATCATATCCATCTGTTGGCATCATTAAATTGATACGTTTAACTTTCATCAGTCTTTGTTGACTACTCCTCAAAGAGCTCCTTTCTACTATCATTCTCACTTTCCTTTACACGTACACCTAAACACACATATAAGTTTAACCCGACTCATAACAGATCAACAAGAACCTAAAATAACGGCGATCACAGTCTGCCAGTAGTATAACCCCTAGACTATATTACAGTGAGAGCCAGGGTTAGTCACAAATTGGGAAGCTCGTCCGGGGATCTTGTTGAGTCAAAATTAACTTAAGAAATTCTCGTGTGTATTGTACGTTCTCATCTCATCTTAGTTATTTTGTGTTTAGTTTAAGGATTAGTTAAACCCCAGTCCCAAACCTAAACCACCTCTAAATGTAGAGACGTTGCTCTGGGTAAATAGCAACAAAGCATTCCATTCCCACTCCTAAAAGCGAACGTAACCTCTTATTGAAGAGACGATACTTCTGGGTTAAAAAGTATCAAGACCACAAGGGAAGCATGTCAGATAGCTTCAGTACAGTTTAATCAGACGAGGATTCTGTTGTAAACTGGTTAGTTGGTAACATAGGGTTGGGGAAACGACTCCGTGATTCCCTTCTTCTGAGAGAAGAACCAACGCAAGGTGTTAGTCAGAGCGGTATAAATACTCTGCAAAAGGGTGTAGTTTGTTCAAGCTATAAATTCTTTCACTTTCGAATTCGGAATTCAAAGTAAAGGGGACAAGAGAACCGTTGTTCTACGAGAAGTCCAGATCTGACATATAGTTGAGCAAATACATATTACTGATTTCGGTTAAATGTCATAGCATTGTGTTTGATCAGCACAAGTGCGGAGTTGGCGAGGGTTCCGATAGAATTGGATTTTATTAGAACACCGAATTATCAGTCACGTTAGTTTGACGTGGGTGGCCGATTTGAATAAGACACTTTGTCTAAAGTCGTGGGCAACTTTGAATTCAAAGTCACAAACAAAGTTACAATTCGAGGAATTGGTAACTGGAGTGTGTACACACTATAAACTAACTTGGTCGTTTTCAATTTCCGATTTTACGGACGCGATTTACCGAGTTGACGGAGACGGTTTCCGAGTTGGCTGCGGCAAATTCCGATTTTTGTGGATTTTGAACGCGTATAACCAAGGGTTTTCAGAAGGATCGCTAATTTCGTAAAGAGGAGGATTCTTTCGACGACAAGATGTCTGAAGAACAGCAAGTCGCTAGTGGTGTCACTACAAGGAGCAAGGCCTTGCAGCTGACGAAAGAATTGATGGAGAAAGGAGAGATGTTAGGTCTAACGGGAGCTGAGCTGAGAGAGTACGTGATCGAGCAAGAACGTGAAGCAAAGAAATTCGAACTCGAGCAGATACAGCAGCAAGTTGAAGCCAAGAAGTTGGAACTTGATCGCGCAGAACGCGAGAAACAACTTGAAGTTGAACGAGAACGCGAAGAGAAACAGCGGGATCGCGACGAACGTGCCAGAGACAAGGAACATGAGTTCCGGCTCGAGGAGTTACGTATCCAAGCTGAGGCTACTCGCCCTACTAACTCAGGAGGAGGAAACTCCAATAACAGCAGCAACCACACCCAGCAGAGAGACCGAGACAACTATCAATCCAAGTTGCCGTTCTTGGAGGACAAGGACGACATCGAGTCCTTCATATTTCAATTCGAGGACCACGCCCGAGCGAACCACTGGAGCAACGAGATTTGGTTGCCCAGATTGACAGCACTCCTCAAAGGAAAGGCGCGACTCGCCTACACCAGCCTTACGGACGACGAGCGAGGATCATATGAGCTTCTGAAAAAGGCTCTGCTGGAACACTTCCAGATTACGGCAGAAACGTACCGGAAGAAATTTAGATCTAGAAGGAAAGAACAGGCTGACACGTACAAGCATTTAATCAACGATTTGTCACTGTTCATGGACCGCTGGATCGACATGTCAGGACATGGGAGTGATGTCGAATCCCTGAAGGATTTATTTTTGAGAGAGCAGCTGATGGAAATTCTACCAGAGAATTTAGCTACTTATATCAAAGACAGGGAGCCAGAGGACATCAACGCTATCAAGAAACTCATCGTGCGGTACGAAGAAGCAAGACCGTCAGCGAGCAAGAAGATCCGAGATGACAAGGGGTCAGTGAAGGAGAAGGATAGTCATCGATTTGAGGCACGCAAGGCTAGTGGGAAGTACGACGACAAATCTCAGTCAGGCAAAGTAGCGGACAAAGATAAGCCATACTTCAAGAAGGACATCAGATGTTTCCACTGCAATGGACCTCATTTCAAGCGTGAGTGTCCGAAGCTCAGAGAAGATGCCGGGGCAGCTATGGACACCAAAGTGAAGGTGGGAAACTCGACGAACTACGACAAGCTTTGTGGAACGTGCGCCGAGAAGACCTTCACCAAAGTCTCCAAAATCACCGTCGAAGGAAGATTGACGACAGGTTTCCGAGACACGGGAAGCACTTCAACAATCGTCGACGCAGCTCTGGTACCTGACGCCAACTTCACTTCATCAGTCAAGGAAACGACACTCGCAGATAAGTCTACGAAGAAACAACTACGCATAGCAAGAGTACACTTGGACACGCCGTACTTTGTAGGTGAAACAGAAGTCAGCGTGATGGACAACCCGATATATTCCGTCCTGATAGGAAATCAGATGGGCCTCCAAGGAAAAACTGTAGAGGTACCCGTATACCCAGTACGTGACCCTGTGATCGTGGAAGGATCAGCAGCCGTGGAAACACGGGATCAGAGGAAACGAGATGCTGCACTAGAAGCGCAGATATCGTTAGTACCTCAGGCCGAACAATTGTTTTCTGCAGCCGATCTCAAGAAAGAACAACATGCAGATGAGTCCCTTAGTCGTCTACATGTGCTAGCCGAGACAAAGGTGACCCATGGACGGGTCAGTTTCACACACGTCAAGGACGTCCTTTATCGCCAGTACGTCGACAAGGAAGGGAAGGAGCATCGACAAGTTGTTGTACCTCGGAGGATGCGATCGAAGGTACTTCGCACAGGACATGACTCGCCCATGGCTGGCCACTTGGGACAGAAGAAGACTCGCGAGCGAATCTGGCAAGAATTCTTCTGGCCGGGGATAGTGGGAGACATCAAACGTCATTGCATGAGCTGCGACGCGTGCCAACGTACATCACCGAAGGGACGGACCAAACGTGTACCGATGGGCAGGATGCCAGTCATCGATACAGCCTTCAAGCGTGTAGCCGTGGACCTGGTTGGTCCAATTAAGCCTATCTCCGCTTCGAAGAAACAATACATACTCGTGATGGTCGATTATGCGACAAGATACCCAGAGGCTGTGGCACTGAGAGACATCAAAGCCAGCACCATCGCCGAGGCGCTTTGGAATTTCTGGACCAGACTGGGACTGCCCGACGAAATCCTATCCGACAGGGGCACACAGTTTACCAGCGAGCTGATGAAGGATGTACAGCAGCTTCTGGCTATAAAGGGACTTACGACAACTCCATGGCACCCTCAGACCAACGGATTGGTTGAGCGCTTCAACGGGACGCTGAAATCAATGTTGAAGAAACTAGCGATGGAGCAACCCGAGAAGTGGGATGAGTTCATACCAGCCCTACTTTTCGCATACAGGGAGGTACCACAAGACTCTCTTGGATTTTCACCATTTGAGCTCTTGTACGGACGCACGGTCAAAGGACCGATGCAGATACTGAGGCAACTCTGGACAGAGGAAGGAGCTTCCGACGAAGCAAAGACAACTGCCGAGTACGTAACTGATTTACGGAACAGGATAGAAGAAACCTGCGAGATCGCAAGAGACCACCTAGCAAAGGCAGCGCTTCGCCAAGCTCATCACTACGACCGCAACACCAAACGTCGGACGTTGGAGGTCGGAGCCAAAGTATTGCTACTTCTCCCGACAAAACATAACAAGCTCGAGCTAGCATGGAGGGGACCATATGCTGTCGAGGAAAAAGTCAACGCATTTGACTACCGTATCAAGGTGGGACGCAACGTACGCACGTATCACGTCAACCTTCTGCGGGAGTACCACGAGAGAGACAAGATGTTCCAGGCAGAACATACTCCTAAGGAAGAGGAGGAAGAACACATCGCCATCGTCGTCGAAGACTATGACGAAGTGCCAAACGACTATTTCGCGGACGCGGACAGTCTGAAACACATCCCGACCCCGTCAACAAAGAGGACGGAGTTTGCCAAGGATGTACACATATGGGAGAAACTGAATCGCAAGCAGAGAAAGGACATCGAGGATGCGTGCCAGGAGTTCGGCGACAACCTGACCGATGTTCCGAAACAGACCACACTTGAAAAGTGCGTCATCAAAATGACGGACCAGAAACCTGTCTATGTGAAGCCCCGACCTATTCCCCATTCCCAAGTCGACGTCGTCGAACGGGAAGTCAAGGAGATGTTAGAACTCGGAGTCATTGAGCCTGCCGCATCACCCTACAATTCACCGATTGTATTGGTAAAGAAAGCCGACGGGAAGTCAATACGGTTCTGCAATGATCTGAGAGAGGTGAACAAGGTCGTACAGTTTGACGCAGAACCCATCACTGATGTGGAGCACCTGTTTTCAGAGCTTTCTCACGCGCGATTCTTCAGTAAAATTGACCTCACGAAGGGATATTGGGCTGTAATGATCCAGGAAGAGGATCGCGACAAGACAGCATTCACCACGCCCCTCGGTCAATTTCGATGGGTAAACATGCCATTTGGACTATCTACGGCTGGAGCGATTTTCAACCGTATGATGAGGAAGCTGTTGCTCCCATTGAACAGAAAGGATGTCCATCATTTCATGGATGATATACTCATCGCCACCGAGACGTGGGAACAACACATCGAGGCCGTGAGGGCAGTCTTGAAGAGACTACAAGAAGCGAACCTCGCCGCGAAACCATCCAAGTGTTTCTTCGGCTACGAACAACTTTCCTATCTCGGACACGAGATTGGGAACGGCAAAAGGTGGCCCGAGGACGACAAGGTCAAGAAGATCAGGGATGCAAAACCGCCAGAAACGAAGAAGGAGCTACGAGCATACCTAGGGACAACCGGATTCTACCGTTCCTACATCGCAGGGTACTCCGACATCGCGGCGCCGCTCACGGACAAGACAAAGAAACACGAACCAGAACACGTGAAGTGGAACCAAGCATGTCAGGTTGCATTCGACAAACTGAAAGAAGGATTGACGAATCATCCTGTCGTCATCATGCCAGACCTCGCACTTCCGTACGTCGTGAGAACCGACGCCTCTGACCGTGGAATGGGAGCTGTACTGCTCCAAGATCAAGGAAAAGGCCTTCAACCAGTGGCTTACGCAAGCAAGAAGCTGAACAGCGCTGAGCAGAACTATGCCACAGTTGAGAAGGAGTGCCTAGCTACTGTGTGGGGAATACAGAAGTTCGAACGCTACTTGTATGGAAGACATTTCGTTTTAGAAACGGACCATCAACCCCTCCAGTACTTGCAACGCATGAAACCGACGAATGCAAGGTTGATGCGTTGGGCATTACAACTGCAACCGTACGACTTCACCATCAAAGTGATTCCTGGCAAGGACAACGTGGGAGCTGACTACTTGAGTAGAATGACCACAGCGTAGGATAAGATTGACCACAATCTTCATTCCCCCATGGGCGTATGTGACGCTTTTGGACATTATACAGCACAGTACACGAGACTACTTTGCCGAGACTGGATCAGCTGGAGGACCGAGACTATAACCAGCTGCCATCTCGTCATAAAATATGACGTCATGACAAGAAGGCGACGTCATGACAAGAAGGCGTGACACTTTCCACCTCTTGATTTTGCTCGCATCGATACACGTATTGTGAAATATTGTAATATCGCCAAAGAAAAGCGATGCTTGTGTATGTTGTTGGTTAAAACACAAGAAGATTTCTTGTGACTTTGGTCAAATAAAAGAATAGTAAATTGTACTATGGTGTTGTGTTTTGACTGAATGAATGGAACTAGATTGTGAGTGGACCTTCACAAGTCAGTGCTCATCCAAAGAAAGAAGAAGTACCAACTGTCTTTTGTAACATTTGAGAACAAAAGGGCAGGCGCTTTTCTTGTGGGGGGGCCGTAAACTCACGAACCTGTTTGAGGTAGGTTTACCTATTAACATCTATAGTAACAGATGCATCACACAACGATGTACCCGGAGGTCTTCGAGCGGCACGAATCCCTCGTCACATTCTAATAGAATTTGTAATTTCGATGCAGGTTTTGACCGGTGCAAATCTAGGCAGCCATCTTCATCATCATCATCCGTTGGTCAATTGAAGGCTGATGACTGTGTGAAATTGTATGTGTATGTTTATTGTTTGGGAAAGTTAGGACCGCTGATATTAACATATGTTTCTCTTTGGTCCAGGTTCAATAACAAGTTCAACTAACGTTCAATAACCAGTTCAACGTTAAAGAACAAGTTCAATCTTTCTTCTGGAGTCAAGCCCCATCCTCGAGGCTCCTCCCTAACTCCAACCCCTCCTTCCTTCATCACCTAAACGTACTCCGGAACTAACTGGAGTCCTTCATCTTGATTCTTCAGCATCTCTTCCTCGCCGACGCCAGAGCGCATGGGTGCACGAGTCATTCCAGAGTGTAGAGAGCCGATCGTCTCCGCCCCAGGCCAGGCAGTTCAGAAGTCACAGCACATTTGCATCTCATGAGAGGGAGATCCCTGTGGACTTCGAGGGGAAAAAGACTTAGACGCGCATTCCTCGCCGAGCAGTACAAACTGTGTGATACTAGCTCCACCTTACTTGAACGCTGAAACCATCCAAGCTCGAGCAGTGCACAGACACTCTTGTACGGACCCATGCCTACTTGGCCGAGAAAGATAAGCAAAGAATAATACTAAGTCACATCATATCCATCTGTTGGCATCATTAAATTGATACGTTTAACTTTCATCAGTCTTTGTTGACTACTCCTCAAAGAGCTCCTTTCTACTATCATTCTCACTTTCCTTTACACGTACACCTAAACACACATATAAGTTTAACCCGACTCATAACAGATCAACAAGAACCTAAAATAACGGCGATCACAGTCTGCCAGTAGTATAACCCCTAGACTATATTACAGTGAGAGCCAGGGTTTGTCACAGACTTGGTCTTTAACAACAAGGGCGCCTCGTTTTGGTGCTGGACGGCTGTTATGAATATTCCCGGACAGTAAGCCTCCCGTAAACCATCACAGATACTGTCAAGCTTTTACACACAGTACAAACACCCTTCCATTTGAACGCTCACCAAACGGGAACACCCTAGGTGCCCTACGTAAAGAGCGAACAATTTTTAAAGAATTAATTTTGCAGATTGTCCCAAACACTTGTTGGACCCATCCTGAACTCAGGTCAAAAATGAGTTACTTCCCTTCGGGTCTCATTCTATCGATGTAAACTGGCGATAGCCGTGGATCGATGATTATCAGAATGTTTTTGGACCGTGGTGCGTTTTTGCGCTAGACCTAACTTTTAAAATCTAAATAATAAATTGACAGCTTGTTACACAAACATTCTTTAATCATAAAAGAATTCTTTTTTCATCAAGACAAGATCAGTACAATTCGAAGTTGTGAAAGTTTGAAAAAAAGAAAAGCCCGGAAGCAGGGTCACGCAAGGGTCGTAGCAGACGACGGTTTAGTGCATATCGCCGTTCCTCTCAACAGTCAAAAGCCATCGCTAGAGTTCTTGTGAACCACAGCCGTTTGTTTCGTGCATAAAAACGTGCTATTGTAGATAAGCTGACATCGAGTCGCATTCAAATGACTAACTGACGACTACATTGTGAAAAAGGGAAACTGGATCACACGGGTTCACGATGGCTCAGGGGTAAGATAAACCACGCAAAAACATGATAAATTCTTCGAAAATTGTTCGCTCTTTACGGAGGGCACCTGGGATGTTCTTAATCGGTGAGTGTTTAAATGAAAGGGTGTTTGTACTGTGTGTAAAAGCCTGACCGTATCTGTGATGGTTTACGGGAGGCTTACTGTGCCTTTAATTCTTTGAAAATTTCTCGCTCTTTACGTAGGGCACCTAGGATGTTCCCGTTCGGTGAGCGTTCAAATGGAAGGGTTTTTGTACTGTGTGTAAAAGCCTGACAGTATCTGTGATGGTTTACGGGAGGCTTACTGTGCCTTTAACTGCCGTATCACGTAGCCGGTTCTGATGACAGCAACAAGGATGAAAACTCTTACAAGGGAAACAACCGCTGTAAATTGTTTATTGACTTGCAGCAAGCTGATTGTCTCCCTTGAAGACCATCTCCCAGCTTTGGGAAGGTTGTAATGCTTAGGAATTTTCATCTGAATTCTTTAATCGGATTTCTCCGGTATTCTCATGTTTCACAAGTGTTTAATAAAGGTTTTTCCCCTTTGGTGCTTAGAAACCAAACTAAAAATGTAAACAAATATTGAACATGATTGTGAATGCAGACATAAAAACAATAAGTTGTTACAGGGTTCAAGGGGTTGCTTTAGAATACACGTACATGTTATTTTGTTCTGTTTTAGGGGCCAAACAAATACAAAAAGTTGACTGACCTCCCCATTCTCCGGAGGGTCACCGTTGCCAAACGTACTGGTGACCACAAGGACCAGGGACTCGTGTTCAAGCTGAATGACGTCATACGAGTCCATGCACACCACCTGAAATCATTCAAGGTGAATTTATTATGCGATCATATTTACAGGGAATTATTTGCTACACTAGGAACACTCTTTGCTTTAAGCTTGTTTTATACATTAGAACGACAACAAAAAAAATGCTTATGGTCATACACGTTCCCCCAAAATAAAAAATAATACATGTTTAAGATAACATGGTTAACAATTAATGCAATCATCACCTGACTTAGATCATAATTTATTATTATTTTACGTAAGAGAAACTTTAAAAGAAGTCGTCCAGTTCAAAGGTCACTTGGTCGACGTGCTAGTGAATATTTTGTGTTGTCTATGAAACAGAATTCACTTTTCAGTAACTAACTTTTCACGTTTCTTTGATTTTTAAACAAATATAAAAACAATCAGGCAGGTCTTACCCTGGCGTCAAAGGCGTGTTTGAAGATCTCACAGAGCGTGGTGGCGAATCGCTGAGACTTGCCGGTCTCTGTGGCGTACATGATGGTGCACTTGACTCGCCGGGCCAGCGCACGGCCCATCAGCCTGGCCGAGAACCTGACCGCCCTAAGGATGGAAATAGCAGTATAACACAATGACAAACAAGCAGGTACAATAACTTGGCAACCCTAAGGATGGAAATAGAATTATAACAACATGACAAACAAGCAGGTACGAGGACGTTGATAATTAAGCCTGTCCTTCACTGGGCGGAGTCGTCTACGCGAAGCAGGCCTCACGGAGCTTAATTAGTACTGAGTTTTCGGTAAAAACAAAAGATTTCGCGAAGTCGACTTCGGGCTGAATTAAGGACCGCCTTTATGCCCAATCGGCGTAACATCCGTCGGCGTGACGTGCGCGCCTTTATGCCCAATCGGCGTAGCATCCGTCGGCGTGACGTGCGCGCGCGAACAAGGACAACAATAGACGACCTCCGGATATAACTCTGTCAGGCTTGTTGGGTTGTAAGAAAGTGAATATTCTGTTTTTGACTCACATGCGAAGCAAAAGTGAGTCTATGTACTCACCCGAGTCGTCCGTCCGTCCGTCCGTCCGGAAAACTTTAACGTTGGATATTTCTTGGACACTATTCAGTCTATCAGTATCAAATTTGGCAAGATGGTGTATGATGACAAGGCCCCAAAAAACATACATAGCATCTTGACCTTGCTTCAAGGTCAAGGTCGCAGGGGCCATAAATGTTGCCTAAAAAACAGCTATTTTTCACATTTTTCCCATTTTCTCTGAAGTTTTTGAGATTGAATACCTCACCTATATATGATATATAGGGCAAAGTAAACCCCATCTTTTGATACCAGTTTGGTTTACCTTGCTTCAAGGTCAAGGTCACAGGAGCTCTTCAAAGTTGGATTGTATACATATTTTGAAGTGACCTTGACCCTGAACTATGGAAGATAACTGTTTCAAACTTAAACATTATGTGGGGCACATGTTATGCTTTCATCATGAGACACATTTGGTCACATATGATCAAGGTCAAGGTCACTTTGACCCTTATGAAATGTGACCAAAATAAGGTAGTGAACCACTAAAAGTGACCATATCTCATGGTAGAAAGAGCCAATAAGCACCATTGTACTTCCTATGTCTTGAATTAACAGCTTTGTGTTCCATGCTAGGTTTAGTTATTTGACCTTGACCCTGAAGGTCAAGGTCATGTAAAGGTCAAGGTCAAGCATGTGAGTCGTATGGGCTTTGCCCTTCTTGTTACATTTAGTCAAGTTTTGACATGTACATACGCACGCATGCACACACACACACACACACACACACACACACACACACACACACACACACACACACACACACACACACACACACACACACACAAACACACTCGAGGTATTGCACATCGCTCATAGCGGATTGAAAGTATGTCAAATACACGGCTGAGTAGCCGTGGGTAAGTATACTTCGATACTTCAAAAGTGTACCTTGGCCGGGCTGTCTGCGGAGCATCCGCCTACTGGCTTGCACATCTCGTCTCTACAATGCACTTTGAAAGTGGACTCTGGTCCAGCTGACAGCCTCCGACACTCGCAGCCAATCAGAAACGGCAGAGCGTCTGCAGAGCAACTGACACGCCCCCTTGACGACAATTCCCCCCCCCCTTAGTCTTAGCAGTTCTCAGAAAATATCAGTTATCACATGCTTTACTGGGGATGACCAAATCTCAGAATTTTACTTTGTCAGCTGGGCGGTAAAAATCAAGGGTCTGCCAAACCCGGCAAATGCAGTAGGCAGCCCAGAGATCCCTAAGTACCTCTCCCAAAGATGGTACTTTTCGGCAAGATTTACAGTTTCAAGCTGTCAGGACAACTTCTTTGAACATGTGATTTTATAGAGTTTTTGTGGGAAACTGAAAGGAAGCCTTGCCAGGGGACAACTATTCAAACCCATATCCTCATCATCTTGTTTCTCGATTGAGAATAATCATTTATAGATGACTATTATTCATTTCCCTTGTTGGGGTGTACTTGCATGTACTGGTGGTTGATTACCCAAATGTCCTCTCAGTGATTGAGACTTATATGAGGCTCAGTGATTATAAATGTCACTGTTTCTTTAACGGGTTTATTCCGTTCTTTTATGTGTACTAATGGTACAGGTAGATATGGGGAGTGGTGTAGTTGTTTGTTCAACCCATCTCATTATTTTGTTTCTCCACAAACAGATAATCATTTATGTATGATTTGTAGTGTACCTCATAAGATCTGAGTGTTATAATCACAGTAGCTTTGATAGTAGAGGCTGAGCGTTTCCAATGAAGGTAAACGTATTGTAGAGATCGGTAGTCAAAGCTGTTTTGCCTGTCGGTGATGAGAAGGTCATATGTATAGGTTACAACACGAGTGGTTTTTTATATGGCTTGTATTTCAGTCAAGACCCAGCGGATGAATATCATCGGGAGACACGAGCCTCTGGCGAGTGGCTCTCGATTGATATTCCCGCTGGGTCTTGACTGAAATACAAGCCATATAAAAAACCACGAGTGTTGTAATCTGTATATCCCATTCTACCATCAAACACAAAGTGTAGACTACTAGCGGCACTGTTGCGATCTGTGCAGGGTAAAACTGTTGCCAGCGAGACTTAGCCCTTTTGCAACCTTAAACTAAGTGACCGTCGCTGAAAAAATAAAACGAATGAGTGCATCGATAAGTACGCGGTAACACTACTTTCAGACCATTTAAAAGCTTTAAGTAAAGGTTCATAAGTTGCAAGAAAGTAATGAAGTCGAATAGAAATTAATTTAGTTGAAGCGCACAATTCTTTTGTTTTGCGTTTCAGGTCGGCAGAACGGGCGAAACGGGTTTGGGACCCATTTGGCTTACTCGATTCAGAATCGATTCCACGTTGTTTTTCTCGAACGTGTGTAATTAGGCTTATTGACAGAGAAGCAAATTTTAGGGAACAAATATGTAGGTTTAGATTTAACCATTTGCTCCCTATTTGAAATGTATCTACGTGATAAACTTTTGCGAGTGTGTTTGCATGGATGAACTTAAACTGGTATGGGAGTGAGGAAAACGCGACCGACACGTCTGTCACCGCCGATTGATTGCATTTTGAAGGAATATGACTGGATTACGGAAAAATATGTGGACTTACTGCAGAGCCAGACAAAAGAGTAGACTTGCTCGCAAAACACGTGAAACAGCCGATGTTTGATAGCTGAAGGCGCACACCAAAACACACTTCCGACAGATTCTCAAAAAGTCGTCTGCTAACGATGCAAGGGGAGGGTACTCGTGTTTTTGTTTTGGTTCGCTAGCATCTGGTTATCTTGTAAGTTGAATGTTCGTTTTTTTCGACCTGCATTGCTTTCATAATGAAAGAAACTTTTGCTTATTGCATCTCATACATCAGATCAGTTCTGAGATTCATTTTTGCGTGCAACTGATATGGTTTTCTGAGCCGTGCAATACGATTTTAGAACTTCATACAAATGTGTCACATTGTTCGGCGCGAGGTCAAAGGTCGGGAGGAAAGTAGTCCTTTGCCCAAATCGGAATCTGCACTATCATATATTTTTTGGAGTCCATGATGTATTTATTGAGCTATAAAAATACAACATATATACCCATACTGAAGTAACAGAGACAAAGAAGGGAGGTCATGGGATATATATATATATATAGCCCTTGGTTGGGCTGTTGCTCTCCTAATGTGAGGCAGATTAAGTTGAAGTACCTCTCAGTGATTGAGGATTTCGTTGTATGTGTACCTCACAAATTATGAGGGTTATGATCACAGTAGCTTTGATAGTAGAGGCTGAGCGTTCCCAATGAAGGTGAACGTATTGTAGAGATCGGTAGTCAAGGCTGTTTTGCCTGTCGGTGATGAGAAGATCGTATATATTGCCCTTGGTTGGGCTGTTGCTCTCTTAATGTGAGGCAGATTGAGTTGAAGCACCTCTCAGTAATTGAGGGTTTCGTTGTATGTGTACCTCACAAATTCGGAGGGTTTTGATCACAGTAGCTGTGATAGTGGGGACTGAGCGTTCCCACTGGCAAGTAGTTGACTCTGCGTGTTTAAGTAGATAGTTTCGTCAGAGTTGATCTGAGGTCTTATTGTCGGGTAACAGTTCCCGCTCATGGGTTGGCTGCTTCGTGTAATTAGGGTATAAGTGTGTGTCACTCAACGTCCCTGTGGTTGGGGGTGGCGTCAGCGATTGGTGTAGTGGGGCCCTTAGCCTTAGGCTTGGTGGGCGGAGTTATTGTGGGGGTGATTGTTGGGCGCGAAACTGCGTCCCTCCCTGTCCGTTGCGGTTGGGTAACCGTGTTACGTGTCAGTTCTTCCGTGTACTTAGCACTGGTAATCAGTGTAAGATTAAAGTAAACTGCTCCCCGCACCCCCCAAGCCAGAGAACAAGTTAGTTTCTATCCCCCTCCCCTTCCACCCTCCGTGTCCGTGTGCATGATACTGCAAGCCCACGGCACGATACTTTGTCTGCTTGTCATGATACTGCCAGCCCACGGCACGATACTTTGTCTGCTTGTCATGATACTGCCAGCCCACGGCACGATACTTTGTCTGCTTGTCATGAACTAGTTATGGACATTGAATTACACACAATCAAAAGAACATTTGAGGACAAAGAAACAAGCCTGAATCAATTTCCAGCCCTTCTTCGTAGTCACAGTCAGAGCCACACGTCTCTTCTCCACCGGGCTTTCATTGTCATAATGCCGTCTTCGCTTTGAGCAGAGACATACATACATGTCTATGTCTCTGCTTTGAGTCAAGTTCAACCTGAACAGTTTTAGGACGTCCTCGTTTTCCAGTGAGAACCTTAATTTTGACAGACGGAATTGCTTCGAATCTCTTCGCGCGCGGCATTATCACGTCAAGCTTTTTTCATCACCGGAAATCGCGTCCGGTAATGGTGACGTAAATTCTTGATTGGAAATTAATAGTAAACGATCGATGAAACAAAAAACGGGATCCGAAAGACACAAAAACTCAAAAGATCAAAATGTAAACTGTATGTTTTGCTAGTTTGGCTTTATTTTCGATTTGGCTCCATTCACTGAGTTATCCGAACGGCGGCAGTGCGGAACCGCAGCATATCCATCGCTATATATAGCTTCAGCGCGGCTACAGGGGCCTATCATCGCAAAGCAACCCGAAGACTGAGCTACACAGCCTGCTCAGAGTACGTTCTCCGAGTACAAAGTACCCTTCTCACACGGCTGTCCAGCCTGTATTCAAACATACTTTGTAACCGCTATGAGCGAAGTGCAATGGGTGCACACACACACACACACAGTGGGGAGGTAGGGGATGTGTGTGAAGAGGAGACTTCTGCAGGTTACGCTGAGGTGGGCAGATCCTACAACGGGCGTCCAGATGGCTGAAAAAGCGGTTTAGGAGCGAATGTAAGTGGACATAGGCTTAATTACTTTATACTGGAAGAATCTGTCACTTTTGGGAATGACATTGTTTATCATACTTGTTCTAAGATGTGTGTAACGTTTCACTGTCGTGATACAAAAGTACCCAATCATAATATTATTTCAATATCAGAGTCATGAGTAATAATATAAACTGTCCTTGGCCATGGTAAAGTACATTTATTGTTATTTCTGTACAACCTCGAGAATATAGTCATATGGAGTGACGAAAACAAACACTGTCAATGTTTGCTTTACACTTGGTTACAAAGACTTCCACACTTTATGTGTAACTATGTGTCTATTACTTATCTTACGTGGTTTTTTTCATCTTTTTAAAAACAATTTTTCTAGATTATCTTATATAACTATAAGTGGTCGTTGTGTGTTTAATGCTTGTATGTTATTTCTTTCGAGAAAACTTTTTATATGTAAAATATTAAATTTTAATGTCTAATGTAAAGCGCCATGAGACTGCCATTCGGCGGTGAACAGCGCTATAAAACTTTAACCACAGGGTATTATAATTTACAGGTTGTGTAAGAACACACATGGGGTATCCTTTTTAATCCATCGAATCTCACAACAACTAATATCCACAGCCATGTGTGTCTTCTGCCTCCGAACACACACGCTACAGAGCTCGACTCGATGTGCGCAGTTTCATATAGAGAAAGGGGGAATGTACGTTCTGGCTCACCGATTCCGACAGACCCTAAATATTAACGCAAAATAGGCTTCTGGACTAAACTTTTACTAAAATGAAACATGCGACAAAATCAGAAAAATACTGCATAAATCCATACAAAAAAAAAATACAGTAAAGTAAGGTTGTTTTGAACCAATGCCGGGTCTGTCGGAATCAGTAACCCAGAACGTACATTCTCCCTTTCTCTTATACAACATTCTTAAGCTCAATACGCTCTCTCATTTACAAACTTTACTTCATATGTTCTTTCACTGTTAGAATTATATCTGATACATGCAATGTGACTGTCTAAACGAATAGTTAACTCTTTACAAGTGATTCTATTTTTACTTTTTCTTCCCGTCCTATTTGAATCCCCTTTTTTAAAAACTGCTTTTTCAGATCTTCTATATCGATTGGCTTGTTATATTCAGCTCGTGTTTTTGTTTGAATACTTGCTTTCTTACTTTTGTAGTCATCAAAGTCTGTTTGTATCTGTTTGAATTCTTCGTCAGAAACTTTTGAATCTTCAAGTGCTTTACTGATAGACAGTTTTAGGCTAGACAATTTTGATGATGCAAGAGTGGAAATGGATTCGTGTTTTTCAAGCTTTTTCACAATTTTTTTCATTATAGCTGATGCTATAAATGATAAACCACCAACTGCTGCTGCGACACCACCTAGGATTAGAGAAACTGGAGTCCCTACTCCGGTAGCTAACAGAATTGTTCCCGTTACACCTGCAGCTGATGCAAGGATAGTAGAACCAGTGCTGGCATTAGAAAGGCTGTTGTAAGTTGTTGAGTACTTACGTCTAGCGCGAGAATATTTTTCTAATTCATCTTCTAGTTGTTTTTGTATATTACTAATGTGTGCCAGTCTGAATTGTTGACTTTCTGCTGCACTTTCATCAATATTAGGATAAAGCTTCACACTGCTAGTCATCTTTTTAATGCAAAATATAAAATATTTATCTTAATTCTCACTGGCCAGTGTTTCTGCTAAGCTTTGAAGCTGTTCATTGCTTAACACCTTATCTGTATAGTAGAAAGCAATCAAATCAAGATAAGTAAGATTAATACTTCTTATTTCTGTTAAATTATTTATATCTGCGTTAACAACAACATTTTGGTTTGACGTCTGTTTTTTTATTGTGTTAGAATCCTTTTGAACAGCAATAAATACTCTGACTTCTTCAACATTTAATGGTCTCCAGTTGAGATTTATTCCTCTCATTAGAACAGTGTTTGTGGTTTCTTCCCTTTTCCTGACAACTATATCAAATATCATAGTTGCATTCTGCCCTATTGGAAGCTTGGGTATAAAATCGACAATGGTGTCAGCGTCCTTTTCAACACTTTGTTTTCTGTGAATGAGATAGTTGTTCTTATGGAAAGGTTTAACTGCAACTTCTCCCCTGCTGTTAAACGCAGGAACAAGGCTAACAATTAGTGGTTTAGCATTGATTGACTTACGGAATGTGTCGTCTTTTCCAACAAGAGTGTATGGACTCACAAATTCAAACTTCATTTCCCAGTCAATCTTTTTCATAACAGGACTAAGTACCCATTTTTTATTCTGATGTTTCCACATGTAGTATATGTCATCGACAATTGGATCAGGTACATTAACATCACGGATTTGACCTAGTTTGAGAAATCTTGGTTTCTTTTCATCGTCGATTTCCTTTCTCTTGTAATGACCAGTGTCTGTAAACTCGAATGCATACACTGCACCAACTTCAGCATTGCTCTCAAAGTCGATAGCGTCTGCTAAATCTTTCAACTCTATAGTTGAACATGCAACAGGATAAGCTATTGTAGGTCCACTCGACATTTTAATACTCAATATTTTATGGAACTATTTCCAATGTAATGTTAAACAAACAATCAACTGGTTGTCCACTTTGATTTTTCAGATCAATGTGTAGGAATTCATGACACCCTTCCTCCAAGTCCTTGAACTGAAGTGTCTTAAATGTTGGCACGTGCATTTTACAAAAAGAGGCATCACTCGGTGGAAGAATCCTAAGCAGATCAGAACGCTGATCATTAAACAGATTATAGGATGTGTTAAGCTCTCTCATGTGAACAAACAGTACACTGTTAACATCCATGTCAATGGGACGTGTTCCCTTGTATATTTTTGTAATTCCAAGCATATCAAGGAGTTTGGTTGGAAACTCAACGTTTACTTCTCTAGTTTTGGGCATAGTAAGAGTAGCAATGAGACTTGCATGATTTAAACTCGCTGTAATACCTACTGGAGCAAACAATTCTTTCTCTAAAGTGCAGAAGTCATAGTAACCATCTTCTACAGAATGTGTTTTACCATTAATTCTAACCCAGTTGTTAGCCTTTTTTTTACTGATATTATACCAAGTAACCTTGTACATAATTTCATGCAGTGCAACTTTCATTCCTCCATTTTGATTGTTGATAGGGTTTGCAAGTTTAACTGGCACACTAGTCTTCACATTTGTTAGTGTGATAAACATTTTTTATTCAACAACAAAAATGAGTCAGTATAAATTCAACAAAGACGTTAAATACAAAACTGGACCATATTACAATCCAAAGACTATTTCTTTCCATGAGTTGGACTTTGCTGTAACAGAAACACAATCCATTCGCGTTAAAGTGCCTGACCCATTCCATTCTTACCTAAATCCCCCAATCAAAAATGATAGTGTTCCAAAGATGTGGAACTCTCACCCAATTCAGTTCTATCAGAATCAGTTAAACTTTGCAATATTCTGTGCAACCACAGGATGTGGAGTGTCCTATGCAGACCACATGAATAATTCAAACTTACTGACAAAGTGTGTGTACACATTTCACGTTTACTATCAGTGCAGGAGAATCTTGTCTGAACTTCAGGCACCAATGCCGCATGAAAAGAGCTGGAACCCATTCAACAATAGGATAAACATGAAAGTGTATGAGCGTCTCTGCAATGAATTCAATATAGATTTTAAGACCGACTTTAGGCAAAAGCAAGACAAAAACCATGGCATGGGAACACTATATTTATGGGGTGTCCACAGGAGGTATAATTTTGATTACTGGCCAGGTCATACATCTTTTTCTTCAAATGTGCAGGTACAGTTAGGATCAATAGAACAACAGCACCACAATGCATGGACTACTTTTATATTAGACACCGGCAAAGGTTTCACTCGATCAGGTGTTGAAAGGATCAATGAATCTATCCGAACATATACGTGGTGCTTGCTAGGCTCGCAGGCACAGACACGATCAAACATAATGAGAACAAGCACAGGGTTTGGTGCACAGAAACAGTTGTTATCAAATTTAGAAGATGTCATAAACTCTGCAGTTGATCTGCCTTCCAGCATCAAAAGGTATCAAGACTCTCTCCGTTATGCAAGATCAAAAGTTGACTTTGCTGTTGGTAACGGCCTTTACATGTTACCTTCTGATCTCCAGCTGCAGATTGGAACAATAACAAATTATAACAATGAAATCATTATTGCTAGTGACACCCAGCCGCTTGGAAAGGGTGAAGAACTGAATTCAGAAATCAGAACGATGTTACAGCCATATCACAATGAACAGAAACAAAGCGTGACAAGTGAAGATCACGCTGCAGGTGAAGATCATTCTGTCACTAGGGATGATCAAGCTGTTAGTATTAGTGATGATCATGAATCGCAGAAGACTGCTCTAGTAATTGGTGGAGTGGGTGTAGGCTTACTTTTGCTTTATTCTCGTTAGCAGAACACCCGCAATTAAAACTATTAGAGTCCAGAGATGTTCAGCCATGAAACCAACAACTTTACCTGCAAAAGATAACAGCCAGCTAACAATTGAACCAATGATTCCTGGAAGTGCATCCAAAGCTTTTGCTGCTAGTTTCTTTAATAGTTCTGCAATGTGTTTGAGTTGTTTCTTTACCCATCCCGGATCAGATGGAGATGAAGGTGAAGGTGGAGGTGGAGGTGTGACAGTGCCACCTGTGAGTGTTAACACTAATGTGCTTATTGCAAATCCTAACGCAGTTAGTATACTAGCTATTGTGATTCCCTGCTCTCTGAAAAGCGTTCTAATTCTTTCAGCAAGAGTTGTGTCTTCGTAAAGGATTCTTTGAATTGTATTTTTTATTCTGCTGACCTGTGTTCTCAGTTGTTCTCTATTGTTACTTAGAACTTCTAACCTTATGGCTTTCTCCTCCTGCAAATCTTTTAAACGCTTAGAAATTCTGTTTTTTACTTCTTGTTCTAGGTTCAAATCATCAGCATCAGCAAGTTTTTGTTTCTCTTTGTTTATATCTTCATCCAGCTGACCTAGTTTTGACAGATTATTTGCTATTTCACCTCTGATGGTTTGTAGTGATTGATTAAGGGCTTCTATTTCTCTCATAGGTAATAGTTCATGTGGAGTCTTCAGTGAAGTTTCCTCAGAAAAAGAAGTCTCTATCTCTTGTATAAGTTGATCAGCCTCATCTGCAAGTTTATTAAGATCTTGCAATGGAACAGATTCTATTTGAGTAGCAGTTGGTAGTCCTAGTTCTGCTTGTTGAAGTAAGGAAACAACATGGGAAGATGATGACCGTGTGCTAGGCACAATATCTAATTGCCTAAGTCGATTAGCAGTAAGTTTTTGTTTTAGTGAAACTTTTGATAGAAACTTAGCAGGATTAGATTTATATGTAAGTTGGACTTTTTCTCCTTTATCGCTAGTTGTATATAAATGATTTGCTTCCATTTTGAACTGGTTTGGATCTAAAACATCAGGTTCTTCTCCTAAACTTTTGTAGAAATCTCTAACTTTACCTTCCAGAAGTTCATGTCGTGCCACCTCATAATGCAGTGAATGATGGTAGGGAACCAAAGGGATTGCTTCGCTCATGTCGTCCGCTGGCTCAAATAAATCTTCAAATCCACCTTCTGCCATTTGTAACTTATTTTTTATTTTGAAAATAAAAAAAGATGGCACAATCGTTCGGTTCTGTTCTTGATCCTTACAGAAGGCTGAAAGAACCTCTCGGGGTAAAAGGAATAAGGCAAACAGTTATAGTTACAAATAATCCTTCTACTATTGATCAGAATGAAATACTTACTGTTAGGTTTCCTAATCTAGGTAAGAACGATGTTATTGTACCAGGCACTGTAAGACTATCATTCAAATTAGAATTAGAATCTGGCTCAGATGCAAATAGGACTTTGGCTTATAATGTAGGAAGAGCAATTGTGAGGAAGATTACTGTCAAACTGGAAGGGCGGGAAGTGATGTCATTGAATAATGCAGATGTATTTTTAGTTTACGCAGATAATTGGTTGACTGACAATGAAAAGAAAAACAGAGTGTTTCAAGGGATTCAGTCAGACAATGGGATAAAAGTTAGAATAGGAGCAGGAGATAAAGCTGACAACAAAAAAGATAACGCTGTCAATGTTGCTTTTGGAAACAAATTTTGTATTCCACTTGACTTTGAACTCATAAATTCACATCCTCCCTTCTATCAAGGAGCATTGCGTGACAGGCTGTCATACGACCTGACTTTCAATAGTTATGATCGTGTTATGCTTTCACAAGACCCGGAAGCAAAGTATAAGGTGTCTGGAATTTCTTTAGAGTTTGATGTTGTAAACCATCCTGAACTGGCTAGACTTATAGAAAATCAGTACAGTTCTAAGCTGCCTATCTATTATGAAAGAGTGTTGAATCACAGTACACTTTCAAAAAGCCAGGCTGATCCAATCTGGAACATTAACTTGAATACACCAGCTAGGTCAATGAAGGGAATACTTATGTTGTTTGAGGAACCAAAAGATTCATATGAAAGGCAAATAGAAAAGTTTTACAATCCACTAATCAATAGAGTATATTGCACAATTGAAGGGCAGCCAAACCAAATATTTGCATCTGGCATGCTGCCATACCAACACTATGATGAAGCAAGAAAGTACTTTACTGGAGGAAGATTGAAAGACCCAACATCTGATCTTGTGGCTAAAGATCTACATTTACACGGTGTTGGCGTAGAAGATTTCTTGACAAATAAATATGCGTTATGGCTGGATCTCAGAACAACTGACGACAACAAACTGCATGGAAGTGGAAGGCGAATTGAAAACGGATCAGAAGGAATCACAATACAAATTGAAAAGGAAGTAGGGAGTAGTAGTAAATCAGTTAAGATCTACGTGTTTGTTGTGTCAGATGCGCAGTTAAACATCTCTGAAAGCAGATTACAGGATATTGTTTATTGAACGTGTTAAAATGAAGTATCTAGATTTTCTTCCAAAAGATCCACACTGTTCTTTGATTTGTGGGGCAACAGGTTGCGGCAAAACAAGATATGTTTTGGATTTATTACAGACTGTTTACATAAATCACTTTGAACACATAGTCATATTCTGTCCAACCATAAAGCATAACAGAACATACAAGGAGAGAAAATTCATATGGTCTGATCAAAATATATTTATTGTAAATCCTTCTGATCGTCTAAATGTTTGCTTGGAGCATTATTTCGATCTTTTTCAGAACACGCCAACACTGTTTATTATTGATGACTGTGCAGCAGAACGTGACATTGTTAGAAAGAAAAGTGCACTAGCAAAGCTTGCATTCAGTGGACGACATGCATTAATATCAGTTTGGATATTAACACAAAAATACAATGCAGTTCTGAAAGACTTTAGAGAGCAACTCAAAACAATAACATTGTTCTATTCAAAGGACCGTGACAGTTTTGAAGAGTGCCTTCGAGAAAATGATGTCATTGAAAACAAACAGGAGAGAGAAAGAATAAAGAATAATCTGAAATCTTCTAAGCACTCGAAACTGGTTTTAAAAACTGATCAACCAGTTCAGTATGTATGTTTGTAGAAATCCTTGCTAAGTTCTTACTCAAGTTCTTGTCAAGTTCTTACTCAAGTTCTTGTCAAGTTCTTGTCAAGTTCTTGTCAAGTTCTTACTAAGTTCTTACTCAAGTTCCTACCTAAGTTCTTGTTAAGTTCCTACCTAAGTTCTTACTCAAGTTCTTACCTAAGTTCTTGTTAAGTTCCTACCTAAGTTCTTGTTAAGTTCTTACTCAAGTTCTTGTTAAGTTCCTACCTAAGTTCTTACTCAAGTTCCTACCTAAGTTCTTGTTAAGTTCCTACCTAAGTTTTTACTCAAGTTTAATTACTAGATTTTAATTTTATTCTGCATCAAAATAAAATGAACTGTGATGAATTGCTGATGCAGACTGCTACAGATATTGAAATCTGTGACAGTAGGACTATACCTGATAAAAAAGAAAGATTGTATTCACTTGCTGTTTGTGGAAAAACAAAACACTACCTTGGGCAGCAGTTAACTGTGAAAGAAGTACAACATCTTTCCTCAGAAGATATAGAAAAGTATCATGGACGGTATGAATCAGTGCTTGGTTCTAAGATGGTTAGAAGTATTGGACAGACTGTTATAGGTTTGTACACAAAGATTTTTGGACATTTTACACCTCTCGACTCGGAGGAAGACTTAACACATGATCTAACTCATGACCCTGTTGTTTCCAAGTCCCTCGAATCTCTTGCCTGTGGCCTGTATTATCGATTTGGTGCTTTATTAGTACCATTTGTTGCTGGATTAATTACTTTCAAACACATTAATTTTCAGAATAAAAAAGATGACGGATCAGTTGAAGCAGACAGTGGAGCAGACGAAAATACCAGAAGTGAACACAGTGACAAAGAAACCTGGTAGAGTAGAAGCAGGAAAAAAACTAGCCGAATGGAACAGACAAAAAAAGTTAAATCAAAAGGCAAAGCAGAACATTATGTCTGAAGTTGAGCAGACACCAAACATTCCTGAAGTGACTAAGGTCACACAAACTGATCAAGAATTAAAATCTTCATTTCTATCATACAGAAAAGTAGCTGTAGCAGCTGTTGTTGGAGGAGGTGGATACTTGCTTTACAAACTTTGGCAAGGCAAATATAAAGTGTCAGAAAGACCAAAATCAGAAACACCAAAATCAGAAACACCAAAACCAACAAACAAAGCAGTACAAACAATAAAAAAGCCCACAGTAGTACCTGCAGTGGATTCATTTCATATGGAATAATTTTAATATTTTAATTTTGATAACATAAAAATGAGTTCTGAAAAGACAATAGTTAATCTGTTTTATCACGCTGCAGTGATTGGAGGCTTGAGTGTAGGTTACACAATGCTGGGTAAAAGTCTCCTCAGAATGAAACCAGCCGACTTGGGAAAGTTAGACTTCGAAGACGGTGCTAAACTAATTGGTGTTGTGACAGCTTCCTTTGCAACAAAAGACTTCCTGGTGAAGCAAGGAATTATTCCAGAAAATATAAACATGTAAGACAATAAAATGGCTAGCTTGGTTATGATGGTGGGAGGTGCGATTGTAAATGCGCTTGCATTTTCTGGCAGCAACTATTTGTTTTCTAAACTGCAAAATGGTGAAGAGAGGGAAAGGCACAACAAAGCCATGGAACAATTGGCGAAAGCACAGGATGAATACGAGAAGAAACGAATTGCGCAGTTAGACTTTATGAATGATAAACTCAGGCAGCAAGGACATGCAAACAAAACCTTTGCCAATGTTGATGCAGCCATTCAAGAATACTATCTTGTAACTGGAAAGAAAATGAAGACAAGTGCTCCTCCAAAACTGGGTGACTTTTATCAGCCTTCAGAAGAGCAGAAGGTGGGCGAGATTGTTTTCATTGTTATTGGTATGGCTGTTGTTTACTTTATTGCGCGTGCTGTCAAATCTTAATATTCTGTCATTTAAAAAACCATGAGTGATGCTTTGTTATCTAAAATATATTATTCCCCAAAAGGATACTGGAAAGGAAGAACTGCTATTGACAAGCTCAGTGACGCAGCAGGTGTTTCTCAAGATATAGCAAAGAAATGGTTGTCAAAGCAGGCAGTTTGGCAGATCTATTTACCTGCACCAAGAAAAATTACACGACCACACTTTGTTAACATTAAACCGAATGACACTCATCAAATAGACCTGCTGTATTTACCGCATGACACAGTCAGAAGGAAGAAATATAAGTATGCACTGACTGTAGTTGATGTTGCAACAAGATACAAAGATGCTGAACCGTTGACAGAGAAAAGTGCTATAGCTACAGCTGTTGCCCTGCAAGAAATTTACAGACGTGGACCACTAAAGTATCCCAGAATGATTCAGTGCGATGATGGTAAGGAGTTTAAAGGAGCTGTCAACCAGCTTCTGTTAAAACATCATGTTACAGTGAAGAGAGGTATTCCAGGAAACCACAGGTCACAGGCTATTGTTGAGAGCTTTAACAAACAGTTGGCAGAAAAACTGTTTTCATATCAGTACCATCAGGAATTTTTGGACACAGAAAGTAAATTGCGTAACACTGAATGGGTCAAAAGATTACCATCAGTACTTAGAGCAATGAATCTGGAGGTATTTAAAGCTACAGGGTTAAGACCAGTTGATGCAATCAAACAGAAAACAATACCTGTTGCTCCAAAGTCAACAACACCAGTGGCATTACTACCTTTCAATCAGAAAGTCAGATATTTATATGCACCCGGTGAAGCTGAGGGTGACAGCAGGAAGCGTGCAACGGATCCAATCTGGAGTATTGACATTCATGAAATCAAGAGAGTAGTAGAGACAAATCCACCTATATATTACTTGAGAGAACCAGCACCGCAAAGAGCCTTTGTAAAAGAGGAATTACAATTAGTTCCACGTGGTACAAATGTTAAATGATTTTTTATTTCAGATTTTATAGTGTTAACAAAAATGGAAGCTCTGAGAAAGAATTCTAAGCAACTTCATTTTTTTAATTTATATTTTTATTTTGAGTTATAAAATCAAACTCACAGCGATGGAAGACTCTGTATTAGAATCTTTATCGACAGTATTTGACACCGTTGAATTACAAGTAACGGATCCTCAAAATGTGCAGTCCAGTGTGCAAGACGCCATTGAACAAATTCCAAACAATTTGTTGATTGAACCTCCAGTAAAAGTGCAGATAGTCAGTTTAATAAAATACAAAACAGTCAGTGATGAGGTGCTAGAAGTTCATGTTTCAACCAGACAACTAGCACTTAATTCTATGGCAGAATTGAATGGAAACTGGGCAGATGAAATGATGAAACGGTTTGAGCAAGCTGCAGAGGATGCAAAGATGAAAGGATCCGGATGGTCAGAAGGTGAAATTCTAAAAATAGAATTGAAGCTAAGTAAATTTGCCCCCATCAGAGGTAGAAGTTACATACCTTTACCTCCTGCTCTTGTCAAAAAACGTGCTGTGCTGAACATAAAGAATGATGATGACAAATGTTTTATGTGGTGTGTTCTGGCAAGACTGTACAGTGTAAAGAAAAATGCAGAAAGAGTGTCTAACTATCATGCATACAGAAATAAACTAAACTTTACTGGTATTGAATTTCCTGTCAGCATTACAAGCATTGACAAATTTGAACAGCAAAACAAACCCATCACCGTAAATGTTTACACGTGGGATGAGGAAGATGAACTGAAACCAGTCAGAATATCAAAGAACTCACCAACGATTGGTGATTGTGATACTAACCATGTTGACATGTTACTAATGACTGATGGTGTAAAATATCATTACACTTTGATTCGTACAATGAGTAGACTGATGGCGAGCACAAGCAATCACAATAGTAAACAAGACTTTTGTAGGCGATGTCTCTTGCGTATTCCATCAATTCATGCAGCACTTATACACAAGCAACATTGTAAGAGCGTTGATGATGCGGTTGTGAAGTTAACAACACCACCGCCAGACAGCAAAGTGTATTTTAAGAATGTATGCAAACTACAGAAAAGTCCTTATGTTGTTTATGCTGACTTTGAATCTATCATTGTGCCATATGAAGGACCTTTACCAAAAGACCTACCTAAAACAGTAACTCTAAGTAATCATCAAGTCTGTTCATATGCATTTATTGTTGTTAGTTCAGATGGTAAACATTCTAAACCGCAATTGTACAGAGGACCTAATGCAGCAAAGAACTTCTTACAGCAAATGAACCAAGTGCGAAATGACTGCTCCAAACAACTGAATCTTTCAGACATTGTTATGAAACCTGAAGACCAAGAACAGTTTAACTCTACCACACAGTGTTGGATATGCGAACAAAGTCTAACACCAAACACAGACAATCCAATAGTAAGAGATCATGATCATGTAAGTGGGCAGTTCCGAGGAGCAGCACACAGCAAATGTAATCTACAATTAAAGTTTGATCCTAAGACTTGGAAGCTTCCAATCTTCTTCCATAACTTGCGCGGTTATGATTCACATCTGATCATGCAGGCAGTAACTGATGAATACAAAGCAAGATGCATTGCGCAGTCTTCAGAAAAGTACATGGCCTTTACTCTGAATAGTTTATACTTCTACGATTCTGCTCAACATCTGATGGGAACACTTGAGTCTTTATCTTCATCACTAACTGCTTTCCCAATCACATGTAAGTACTTTGACAGTGACTTAGTTAGAAAGGGAGTCTATCCATATGAATACATGGATTCGTGGGAGAGGTTTGATGAAGATGAGTTACCACCAAAGGATGCTTACTTCTCACGGCTGAAGGGTAAAGGTATAAGTGACGAAGACTATGAACACGCTAAGACTGCATGGAATAAATTAGGATGTAATACAATGGGTGATTATCATGATCAATATTTGTTGGCTGATGTTTGTTTACTTGCAGATATATTTGAGAATTACAGAAGAACATGTATGAAGCACTACAATCTAGATCCTTCACATTACATATCTGCACCAGGCATGAGCTGGGATGCATTTCTTAGATTTACAGGAGTAAAGATTGACTTGCTATCAGATCTACCTACACTTCAGATGATTGAAAATGGACTACGTGGAGGAATCAGTATGGCTTCACACAATTACTGCAAAGCCAACAACAAATACTTGGACGACTTTGATCCTATGAAACCTTCTAATTACATCATGTATCTAGATGCAAACAATTTGTATGGTTGGGCAATGTGTCAGACGCTTCCACTTCGGAACTTTAAGATCTATTCAGGACCATTTTCACAATGTGTTGTGCTGACAATATTAAAAGCAGGCCCAGACAGTCGAAAGGGATGGATACTAGAAGTTGACTTAGACTATCCACTATCACTTCATGATCTACATAATGATTATCCTTTAGCGGCTGAGAGGTTAAAAGTAAACCCAAGAGAACCTCCAAAGCTGGTGCCCAATCTGTTTCACAAAAAGAAGTATGTGTGTCACTACAGACTGTTACAGTTTTACATTAGACATGGATTAATTTTGAAGGCTGTTCATCGTATAATTTTATTTGATCAAGAACAGTTTATGAAACCTTACATCATGAAAAACACAGAACTGAGAACCAAAGCCGCTGATGCATCAGAGAAAGACTTTTTTAAACTGATGAACAACAGTTGCTTTGGTAAGACAATGGAAAACCCACACAAGAGAAAGGATGTTAGACTTGTTACAAGAGAAAATGAGGCCATCAAGCTGACATCCAAACCACAGTATCAAGACTTTAAATACTTTCATGAACAGCTGTATGGTATCTTAATGAAAAAACTTGTAGTCAAGCTTGACAAACCAGTATTCATAGGCTTTACTGTGCTAGAGTTGTCAAAACTGTTGATGCTTGAGTTTTTGTATGATTATTTGAAACCAAGATATCCCAAATCGAGAGTACTTTACACAGACACAGATTCATTCTTACTTGACATTCCAGCGGATGACATTTACAAAGATCTAGAAGCTGAAAGTCCTGCAGTAAAAGGAAAAGATTCTTTTTATGACACTTGCGACTACCCTAAAGAATCACCATTGCACTCAAATGTTAACAAGAAGGTTATTGGAAAGATGAAAGATGAAATGAATGGGAAGATAATTAAGGAGTATGTTGGATTGCGTGCAAAGATGTACAGTGTTGCAAGTGAGAAAGGGGTGGTTAAAAAAGCAAAGGGTGTAAGCAAACAGGTTGTAAAGTCGAGCATATCGCATGATAACTACAAGGAAGCACTGTTTCAGAAGCGAGTGTTTCACCATGACAACCCTAAGATCAGTTCCGCGCTTCATCAGATCAACACAACTATTGTAAACAAGAAATCTTTAGATGCTAATGACACAAAGCGCGTTTATTCATCACCAGAATATTCTTATGCAATTGGGCACTGGAGAACAAATAGTCTGAGTGTGTAATAAGAATTTTTGTCAATCGGGAAAACCCGCTATGACGGGGAAGTGTTTGTGAAAGGGGAGTAGGCTTTGTTGAGTTTCAAAGCAGCCACCAAGTACACTTTTCAAAGCTTGATTCAATAAACAAGTTTTAATATTCATGAACCACGTGATACACCAGAACCAATCGTGGTGGAACAATATTACACAAGTCATTTGCATAAAGTGCACTCGGTGGCCGCCTGAAAAGGCAGCCTAAATATTGAAGCGTAGTGAAGCGAAGCGTTGAAACAGCAAGACCAGCGGTTTACCAGCAAGACCTACCGTTCACGCGTGAACGGTACTATTTTTAGAATCCTAGAATTCTTGAGAATTTCGGAGCTGGCTTGTTTCTGGTACAGGCAAAATTGGTCATCACTGAGTTTGTGTAACACAGGAAGTTGTGAAATACGTCACCCTAGGGGAGACGGCAAAATTGTTACCAAAAACATCATAGATCGTATTGTGCAGGGTCAACTGCAACAAACTCAAACAGAGCCATTCATTCCTTCTTGTATTTGAGCGACTTATATACCAACATTTTTATGTCTTATTTTCAGCACAGGTGTAGGAAAAATCATATACCAAAGTCTTATTTATTTTCTAATTTAACATTTTTTTTACAAATATGACCATGGTCTTTTAAACATACAGTGACATTAAACATTGTTATGTTAAAAAAAAAGAAAAAAGAAAGAAAGCTTTTGCGCACAAATCAGAAATACAGGCCAAACCGTGAGTTTCTGTGGCAAAGCGCGACAGAGGAAATTGCACTGGTTTTATTTTTAGATCAGTGGGAAATTTTCAAGAACAGACGCTTGCATTTGGATGTGTCCAATGATAGTAGGTTTGGTTGTGATCAATCAGAATAATGTAGGCAGGGATGTCGTTAGGCGTCGGACATCGGACATATAGCGATGAAAATCCCCAAATGTCCGATTCACATTGCCGCATGTCGGTCAGATGTCCTATCGTTTTAGCCTGAGCGTGGTCATTGTCCGACTCGATATATCAATCAATCAATGAGTCTTATATCGCGCATATTCCGTGGGTACAGTGTACTCCATTCCTTCGGACAGCGCGATATTCGTTAATTTTCATTTCAAGATACAAATCTTCTAAAAGACCGAACGCTCTCGTGTTCAGCTGACACTGAAGTTGCCAGTACCGTATGATCTTTTCTTTTGTTGGGAATTCCCGATCCGCCACAGAGATGCAGCGCACTGATCTAAACTGACTAGTGCATGCTACAGGAGTACGGGAGACAACTCCAACTGACTAAATTTGTCGTCTGCTTTTGTTTTCGATACGAGACGATTATTTAGCTTGCTGTAAATAAAACGAAAGGGGAGACCAACAGCAAAAAATCCAGGATATCCATAAAGAACACCTGCAACGACTCGTAATTTCCGTGGTTGTATAAGAGAAAGGGGGAATGTACGTTCTGGGTTACTGATTCCGACAGACCCGGCATTGGTTCAAAACAACCTTACTTTACTGTATTTTTGTTGTTGTATGGATTTATGCAGTATTTTTCTGATTTTGTCGCATGTTTCATTTTAGTAAAAGTTTAGTCCAGAAGCCTATTTTTGGTTAATATTTAGGGTCTGTCGGAATCGGTGAGCCAGAACGTACATTCCCCCTTTCTCTCGTATACAAATTATTTTCCAATTTCCCCACTGTGTTTTATAAAATAATAATATTATGAAAGCACATACATTCTTATCTTAGTTTTTATGTATTCATTGTTAGCAAACATCGGCATTATTCATGTTTTACTTTAAACGCAATCATTGTTATTTATAGATCACAGGCACTTGATGTAAAGTAGGTCACACACGTGTAAATGTTGTGCCCGGTTCTTGTTTCTGTCTCTGTTATTATTTTAGTTAGCAGGTCTAGTTGAGCACGTATTGTGTATCATGTACCCTCTACTAGTCATTGTGTATTTTAGTTAATGGAATGATGATGTCATTTGTATGGAGTCGACGCACGTGCGAGGATATGTATGTGTGGGAGGGGGGGAGCGCGGGAGATGGAACTTGCTGTATGTTATGTAATGTATATATTGTGTGTGATACGTGGAAATGTGATACTATTTATCTGCATGTGTGATACAGGGACAAATGTGATATCTGTAGGCCTAGGCCTATACTAGTGATTACTGTGTGTGATACATGAAATGCGATATGAATGCGTTATACTCTTACTTTCTGCCTATGTCTTAATCCCAAGCGCAAGACAAATTCTTCTATGTGAAAATTGAAGCCAATAAAATTTGAGTTGAGTTGAGTTGAGTTGAGTTGAGTCTTGATTTGGCCTATATGGTCCGCTGGACCCACAAAGCAACAACTAACTAGCAGTTGAACACGTTCGAAATGATTGCAAACTGTCCGACTAACAACAATCAGACAATTTATTTCGTGATATTTAAACAAGTAATTAAAGTCGGAATGAAAAGCAATCTTCTTGGTTAAAATCATATAAAACGATAACAACAAGAGGCGAAGCCTTCAAGGCTCACGTAAGAAATCGACAAACAGTAACACAAACTCAATCACTCCGTCACACATACACACACACACACACACACACACACACACACACACACACACACACACACACAGACACACACAGACACACACACACACACAGTAAGCATAGGTGAAACTATGCAAGAAAGCGAGACCCTGGATCTGCCAAGAAGTCTCGGCCCGCTCACAATAACAATGACCGAGACTTTCAGTAATTCCTTTGCGTGACGTCTAACCCTCTTACGTCATAATGTGACGTCTTCAAATAGTTTCTATCACACACGTCGAACACTTTTGACCGAGACTGACGTAATCCATAGACTCGGAAATGTTAAAGTTTCTACCACAGACATACACACATACATACATACGCACGCACGCACGCACGCACGCACGCACAGACAGACAAAGTTTATCATCGCATAGGCTACACTTACGTGAGCCAAAAAGTATTTAACAGGTGAACTGTGAATGTCTAAAATGTTGCTACACGTATTCCCATAAATTTATACGATTATAAACGAATGTTAATTCATGTTTTAGAGTTATAAGCACTAATACCGAATACGTCTTCCACTTTACAATCGACATTTCTTTAAAACAAGAAGACATTAGTTGGTTCAATGACGTCAGTCCCTTGAATATGCTATTTGCCCTGGAGTTATCAGTCATTCTAAGGTTAACATTCAGTGCATATACACAAAACCACCATCACATTAAGATAATCACTTCCGTCTTCCCTAAAGCAGGAAGGGTACTAAAGTTAAAAAGGACAGATTCTAACAATCATCTCTTCCGCGACGCTCTAATAAATTGTCCTGTGGGGGTTAAAGCTCAGTTGTTTTCGCAGGTTAACGATTCCGTGGAATCAAGCTTGTTGGGTTATGCTGAGGTGGGCAAGTCTTACAACGGTCGTCCTGAGCCTTGGCTCTTTGTGGTGATCGTGATCATGCCGTCAAGATCCGGTTGCAGCACCTTCTGCTTTAAAGGCTCTGCCGCCTCCTTATCATCTTCTGGGCTGAATCAGGTATTAACATGGATTTGAAATATATATTTTGTCACAGAATGTGGGGTTCTTCTTTGAAATTCGTCGACACTCGTAGACACAATGACAGATTATAGAATACTTTTGAAAATGAAAATGTGACTATACAATCTAATTACTAAAACACACAAAAACACATCAAATAAATACATTAATCAACTCATTAACACACACAAAGCCAAAGAAGACCATAAAATCACATGGCTTTCATAAGTAGGCGTTCCCTTTCTTTTTTCATTAAGTCGCTTCAACCCGTTTCCCCCTCCAAGCACAAATGAAATGTGTATGGCAAATGAAACAAAACAAAACACAAACCAATACCCACAAAAAACACACAAATATAAACAAAATCCCAGTAGATAACAAACACCAGTGCAATGCCTGGCGAACTCATTGAAGCCAAAATTCCTTTTGGATCGTTCCTGTGGCAATGGAAAACAAACCACACACACAAAAACACACACACAAAATTAAACAACAACTCAGAAAATGACAAAGAAACATAAAGTAATTTACCTGGCGAGCTCCCTGAAGCCAAACTTCCTCTTGGATCGTTCCTGTGACTTGGGCTTGTCCCGATCCTTCTTCCACACGTGTGTCTTCCACGGCTCTTCCTGAAACACCATCCGCAGGTCATCTTACAGGCTATTCGAGCGACATTCCAAAGCGAAGCACAACAGCAAGAAGAAAAACGCTTCGAGGTATCACACCATGCCGTCTCAAAACTTTGCAAGCCGGATGAATTCATAAAGATTTCAAGGTAAAACATCACACCGATGAACAAAATGTTTCGAAAAAACACACCATGCCGTCTCACACGCTTTGGAAGCTAGTTGAATTCCTAAAGATTTCAAGGCAAAGCATCACACCAATGAACAAAATGCTTCGAGTTACCACACCATATCGTCTCACAAGCTTTGCAAGCCAGACTATACATTCTAAGGCAAAGCATCGCACCAATGAAAACACATGTTTCGAGTGAACACAGTCATCAGATCGTCTTAAAAGCTTTTCAAGCCAAATCAACATACCTGATACTCATAGGAAGGTTTGAGCTTGTAGAGCAGCATCTCTTGGTGAAAGACGGGGGTGAGGGAACCGCTCATGGGGGGTACGATCCATACCCAGTCGGCAGGACAACCTCCCCTCAGTCTCTGCTCGTTCTCCAGATGTTTCATGAAGGAGTCTGAGGCTGCGTGGTGGTCTGTGATGGTCACCTCTGAAGCCTGGTACAGGAAAATAATGCAAGCACAAAACGTAAAAGCCCACAAGTGAACTGAGAGGTGGTGAAAGTTAGATGACAAGGCGCATTATAGAAAGGACAAAGACAGAGAAAAAATAGCCATTGAAAAAAATCAAGAGACAAGACAACATATTCAGACAGACAGACACATACACACAAACAGACAAACACAGAGATACATTGACAGACAGACAGACACACAGACACACAGACACAGACACAGACACATAGATACACAGACGTAGAGAGACGGACAGACAGACAGACAGACATACAGACAGACTGACAGACACACTGAGAGCCAACAAACCAGCAACACAGCCAGACAACCATCATGCCAGACAAGCCAGCCAAGACAGACAGAAACAGTACCTGAAAACTGTGTAGAACAGCAATGTTGACTTCAACCAGGGCTCGATCTTTCCACAGAGAGGAACTCTTCCTGACATCCAGGCCCATGTTGACTGCCACTTTCTGCAATGAAACAACACAATCCACTTGCGGTTACACGGAGTTAAATCATGAAATAATTCCCAAGGCATAGTCTCGAATTTGGCCCGTGGTAGTTACGTCACATACTGAACCTGAAACTGAAAAGAGCGACCGTTCAAGATTCACTCAGAAGGACTGCCCTGGAAGGCTATAATGGCATAATTATAGGTTGTAGGGAATATACCAAACAATAAACAAAATCAACCACACCTTGAATCTTACACACACCTTCAACCTTACACACGGCGGAATCGGGTTGTTGCCATCCCGGGCGGGGATATAGCTCAGTTGGTACAGGTTCGGCGGAAATTTATTTCAGAGTCAATTTTGTGTGCAGACTCTCTTCGGTGTCCGAACTCCCCCCCCCCCCCCCCCCCCCCCCCCCCCCCGTGTACACTACATTGGGTGTGCACGTTAAAGATCCCACGATTGACAAAAGGGTATTTCCTGGCAAAATTGCTTAGGCACAGTAATAATTGTCTACCTATACCCGTGTGACTTGGAATAATAGGCCGTGAAAGGTAAATATGCGCCGAAATGGCTGCAATTACTGGCCGTATAAAATTTCATCTCACACGGCATCACTGCAGAGCGCCTAGAACTGTACCCACGGAATATGCGCGATATAAGCGTCACTGATTGATTGATCCCCACTATTCACATGCAGAAAACTTTTGAGTTTATGTGGGTGTCATAGGAGAGGGAGGGATGGTTCTATCTTAGGCCAACAACAAACAAATAGTCTGTTTACGGTATCCCGACCGACCCTATTTTTTCGCGCGACCCTAAACTTTTTGGGGCATTTGGGGGAGAAAAAAAGTCTTTGTTTTTTGGCAAATAAAATTAAAGGCACAGTGCAGCTCACAGCCTTCGTTTTGCGTTTTTGTTGCAGCTGAGTGCATTTACAGTTCAAAAATCCTCCTATGGTAGTAAAACAAACCCAAAACTACCCAACGACGACATCTGTGAAGCTCGACAGTTGGCTTGTTCACGCGAGTGCATAAATTAACCTAGTTATTACGTGGTGTTTGATCGGAGTTCGATTCAACTGAGTGATTCCGGCCTCCATTTTGTTTTACACAAACTCATGATGATGTCTGACATAGTTTGCTAGTGACGTGTCTTTTTGTGCATGATGTGGTGATCTAATCTAATCTACCTGATCTAAATTTAGATCCAAACATAGGTGAAGACCAGCCGGGACAGAGTCCGAAATTAATTCGTAAATAATCGCAGTTCTTGACTCTTTGGGTGCAAGTCAATGAAACTTGGTAGTTCTTCTAACGGATAGCTGCCTGAGGTATGACTAAAAGCCCCAGGGGCTCCGTGCACCTGGATTTGACAAGTTCAGTACCTTTAAAAAATATGTTTTTTTGGAAAAAAAAAAAAAATCCCGACCTACCGACCCTATTTTTTTTGCCCATGTTACCGTAAACAGACTATTTTTTTTGGTGGCCTTATTAAAAAAATCTGGCTCTGTTATTTCAGATGTTGAGCTGAATCGTTAATTAACATTGAAAAGACTGTGCCTTTAAAGGCACAGTAAGCCTCCCGTAAACCATCACAGAGCTCCCCGAGCGTCTACAAGCATACTTCCATTTGAACGCTCACCGAACGGGAACATCCTGGCTGCTTTCTGTCGAGCGTGAGAAATTTTCAAAGAATTTATTTTCGTGGACTTGGCCTCAACAGCAATGGCGCCTCGTTTTGGTGCTGGACGGCTGTTATGAATACCGGAATTCACGCCCGGACAGTAAGCCTCCCGTAAACCATCACAGATACTGTCAGGCTTTTACACACAGTACAAACACCCTTCCATTTGAACGCTCACCAAACGGGAACATCCTAGGTGCCCTACGTAAAGAGCCAGTAATTTTTAAAGAATTAATTTTGCAGATTGTCTCGAACACTTTTTGGACCCATCCTGAACTCAGGTCAAACATGAGTTACTTCCCTTCGGGTCTCATTCTATCGATGTAAACTGGCGATAGCCGTGAATCGATGATTATCAACATGTTTTTGGACCGTGGTGCGTTTTTGCGCTAGACCTAACTTTTAAAATCTAAATAATAAATTGACAGCTTGTTACACAAACATTCTTTAATCATAAAAGAATTCTTTTTTCATCAAGACAAGATCAGTACAATTCGAAGTTGTGAAAGTTTGAAAAAAGAAAAGCCCGGAAGCAGGGTCACGCAAGGGTCGTAGCAGACGACGCCGGTTTATCAGTGCATATCGCCGTTCCTCTCAACAGTCAAAAGCCATCGCTAGAGTTCTTGTGAACCACAGCCGTTTGTTTCGTGCATAAAAACGTGCTATTGTAAATAGTCGCATTCAAATAACTAACTGACGACTACATTGTGAAAAAGGGAAACTGGATCACACGGGTTCACGATGGCTCAGGGGTAAGATAAACCACGCAAAAATAAATTCTTTGAAAATTGTTCGCTCTTTACGGAGGGCACCTGGGATGTTCTCAATCGGTGAGTGTTTAAATGAAAGGGTGTTTGTACTGTGTGTAAAAGCCTGACCGTATCTGTAATGGTTTACGGGAGGCTTACTGTGCCTTTAAGCACGCTTCAGAAACCAATTAGTAATGCCGAATGCTTGTCAAACGCAGCACCGCCTCAGATAATTTGAAAAGATGAGTCTTGTCTTAATGGTCGCTATAGTAATGATCGTTTGTAGGTTATCAGAAGTAATGGCGTATAATCTCGCTCCAATTTGAACATCGACAGCGAGGATTAACATCTCTTTTGAATGTAAACAGGCAGAGGGGCAGGTAGCCAAACTGAATGACAAAACGACGCATGCTTATCCAGAAAGACAATCGCTTAGGCAGACAGACGGACAGACAGAAAGACAGACAAACCAGCTGGGGAGAAATTAATAAAATGTTATGTCATTAGCTAGACCGACACAAAAACTGACAAAAACAGACCAAAGAATTGTGCTCTGAACGTTTGCAAAAATAAATAGAGGCCGCGTTCATTGTAGAAGCACAAGCAGCTAGGCCGAATATCATATTTGCGACATACCTCGAACTCTTTGGGGGGGGGGGGGGGGGGGGGGGGGGGGGGCCGACGAGATCGAATTAAGCGGCGTTGTCTGTAATGTTGGCACGCACGTGTAAGCATTCCTGTACTGTGCTTAACCCACAAGCGGCACACAAAAAGCACTATCTTCTTGACATGACATTTTCTTGTGACATTTAGTTGGGGTTCTACGTAGGGCGAGGACTTTTTTCGTTTATTTCTCTTGGCTACATTAGACAGGTAAAATAGCACAGGGACCAGACAGCCAGCCAGCCAGCCAGCCAGCCAAACAGACAGGTAAACAAACAGCCAGCCAGCCAGCCAGGCAGGTAAACAAAAGCCAGACAGCCAGCCAGCCAGACAAACAGACAGACAGAAATGAACATATGGACAAAAATAGACAAACAGACAGAAAACAAAGACACAGACAGAGCGATATAGACAGACAGAGAACAGACAAACAGAGCGATATAGACAGACAGAGAACACAGACAAACAGAGCGATATAGACAGACAGACAACACAGACAAACAGAGCGATATAGACAGACAGAGAACACAGACAAACAGAGCGATATAGACAGACAGAGAACACAGACAAACAGAGCGATATAGACAGACAGAGAACACAGACAAACAGAGCGATATAGACAGACAGACAACACAGACAAACAGAGCGATATAGACAGACAGAGAACACAGACAAACAGAGCGATATAGACAGACAGAGAACACAGACAAACAGAGCGATATAGACAGACAGACAACACAGCGATATAGACAGACAGACAACACAGACAAACAGAGCGATATAGACAGACAGACAACACAGACAAACAGAGCGATATAGACAGACAGACAAACAGAGCGATATAGACAGACAGAGAACACAGACAAACAGAGCGATATAGACAGACAGAGAACACAGACAAACAGAGCGATATAGACAGACAGACAACACAGACAAACAGAGCGATATAGACAGACAGACAACACAGACAAGCAGAGCGATATAGATAGACAACACAGACAAACAGAGCGATATAGACAGACAACACAGACAAACAGAGCGATATAGACAGACAGACAACACAGACAAACAGAGCGATATAGACAGACAGACAACACAGACAAGCAGAGCGATATAGACAGACAGACAACACAGACAAACAGAGCGATATAGACAGACAACACAGACAAGCAGAGCGATATAGACAGACAACACAGACAAACAGAGCGATATAGACAGACAGACAACACAGACAAACAGAGCGATATAGACAGACAACACAGACAAGCAGAGCGATATAGACAGACAGACAACACAGACAAACAGAGCGATATAGACAGACAACACAGACAAGCAGAGCGATATAGACAGACAACACAGACAAACAGAGCGATATAGACAGACAGACAACACAGACAAACAGAGCGATATAGATAGACAGACAACACAGACAAACAGAGCGATATAGACAGACAGAGAACAGACAAACAGAGCGATATAGACAGACAGAGAACACAGACAAACAGAGCGATATAGACAGACAGAGAACACAGACAAACAGAGCGATATAGACAGACAGACAACACAGACAAACAGAGCGATATAGACAGACAGACAACACAGACAAACAGAGCGATATAGACAGAGAACACAGACAAACAGAGCGATATAGACAGACAGACAACACAGACAAACAGAGCGATATAGACAGACAGACAACACAGACAAGCAGAGCGATATAGACAGACAGACAACACAGACAAACAGAGCGATATAGACAGACAACACAGACAAGCAGAGCGATATAGACAGACAACACAGACAAACAGAGCGATATAGACAGACAGACAACACAGACAAGCAGAGCGATATAGATAGACAACACAGACAAACAGAGCGATATAGACAGACAGACAACACAGACAAACAGAGCGATATAGACAGACAACACAGACAAGCAGAGCGATATAGACAGACAACACAGACAAACAGAGCGATATAGACAGACAGAGAACACAGACAAACAGAGCGATATAGACAGACAACACAGACAAACAGAGCGATATAGACAGACAGAGAACACAGACAAACAGAGCGATATAGACAGACAGACAACACAGACAAACAGAGCGATATAGACAGACAGACAACACAGACAAACAGAGCGATATAGACAGACAGACAACACAGACAAACAGAGCGATATAGACAGAGAACACAGACAAACAGAGCGATATAGACAGACAGACAACACAGACAAACAGAGCGATATAGACAGACAACACAGACAAGCAGAGCGATATAGACAGACAGACAACACAGACAAACAGAGCGATATAGACAGACAGACAACACAGACAAACAGAGCGATATAGACAGACAGAGAACACAGACAAACAGAGCGATATAGACAGACAGACAACACAAACAGAGCGATATAGACAGACAGACAACACAGACAAGCAGAGCGATATAGACAGACAGACAACACAGACAAACAGAGCGATATAGACAGACAACACAGACAAGCAGAGCGATATAGACAGACAGACAACACAGACAAACAGAGCGATATAGACAGACAGACAACACAGACAAACAGAGCGATATAGACAGACAGAGAACACAGACAAACAGAGCGATATAGACAGACAGACAACACAGACAAACAGAGCGATATAGACAGACAGACAACACAGACAAACAGAGCGATATAGACAGACAGACAACACAGACAAACAGAGCGATATAGACAGACAGACAACACAGACAAACAGAGCGATATAGACAGACAGACAACACAGACAAACAGAGCGATATAGATAGACAGACAACACAGACAAACAGAGCGATATAGACAGACAGAGAACACAGACAAACAGAGCGATATAGACAGACAGACAACACAGACAAACAGAGCGATATAGACAGACAACACAGACAAGCAGAGCGATATAGACAGACAACACAGACAAACAGAGCGATATAGACAGACAGAGAACACAGACAAACAGAGCGATATAGACAGACAACACAGACAAACAGAGCGATATAGACAGACAGACAACACAGACAAACAGAGCGATATAGACAGACAACACAGACAAGCAGAGCGATATAGACAGACAACACAGACAAACAGAGCGATATAGACAGACAGACAACACAGACAAACAGAGCGATATAGACAGACAGAGAACACAGACAAACAGAGCGATATAGACAGACAGACAACACAGACAAACAGAGCGATATAGACAGACAGACAACACAGACAAACAGAGCGATATAGACAGACAGACAACACAGACAAACAGAGCGATATAGACAGACAGACAACACAGACAAACAGAGCGATATAGACAGACAACACAGACAAACAGAGCGATATAGACAGACAGAGAACACAGACAAACAGAGCGATATAGACAGACAACACAGACAAACAGAGCGATATAGACAGACAGACAAACAGAGCGATATAGACAGACAGAGAACACAGACAGAGCGATATAGACAGACAGACAACACAGACAAACAGAGCGATATAGACAGACAACACAGACAAACAGAGCGATATAGACAGAGAACACAGACAAACAGAGCGATATAGACAGACAGACAACACAGACAAACAGAGCGATATAGACACAAAGACAACACAGACATAAGACACACAGACAACACAGACAAACAGAGCGATATAGACAGAGAACACAGACAAACAGAGCGATATAGACAGACAGACAACACAGACAAACAGAGTGAGGGCTTGCCAGATTGCCAGACACAAAGAAGCAGACAGATACAACACGTACAAAATCGACCAAACAAGGAGTGCCTCAGCGTGACAGATATGCTACACAGCCTACCTCCAGGATGTTGTATCTGTTGGAGTCACAGAAGTCACGTGCCCCAATCTCGGTGCCCATGTACCAGCCGTTAAAGGGGCATGCAGTGAACTCCAGTCCCCCGCAGTCAAACAGCATGCCGGACACTGCGGGTAGCGTGAACCACTTCATCCCCATCTCAGCGAACCACGGGTACCTGTAGATTGCACACAGACCAACACTTTCAACTTTGAAACCAGCACGAAAATCCAAAAACAGATACAGTGCTAATGTTCCAAAATGCAGGATAACACAACAAGAATGGTAAGTTATTGGAACGTTTAAATTATGAAGCAAGTATTTAATTTATTTTATCAAACAAAAAAAATAATACAAATTTTAAAATAATGAATGAATAAAAATGTTATCAAAACTATATTGGTGAATGTCTTGTTTTGTCATAAATCAAACGTTCCAGTAACTTACAATTCTTGTTTGAACGAAAAGCCAACATGCGAACAACATGGCTGACACAAATCCAAGTGTGTGAAGGTTCTTTTTAAATTAAAATAAATGTTTTCTTTCGAGAAAGTGATATTTTTCAAATTTGTTACCCAAACGTGACCCTGCAGTTACACTGATTTTTGACGTGTGTCAACCAGCCATGGATCATGTCTTGAGATCGTACAATCCTAAATGTGCATACAGTGTCAAAGTTCAAATTGCAGAAATATTTACGAAATTGATGATTTTCGACTTTTGGCCCAATTATAACGCCACTGTGAGCCAGATATTTGACGATGGTCAAAACGGACTTTCTTCATAACTGGAGGTCATTAAACCCTAGAAGATGTTAAGTTTTAAAACTTTAGCTCAAAAATCAATCTGAACTTAACTCCACTCTACGGCCGGCCGAACTAACACTCTTATAAAGATACAATACTGGTTTTACAATACCGGTTTAAAAACAACAACCCTCTTTTTGGAAGTGAAATCTCTGACGTCAGAAGCCAAACGAAAGGACAAAAAGACGTCATGACATGAATATTGGCGTGACGTCTTCTGTATGTCTCCCGTGGAAGTGACAACGAATTCCGAGAACGAAGTTCGTCTCGGTGACTTCAACATATCAGCACTAAAATTACTCGTGAGGTCGCCACCAGGCTGTGCATGCATCGGTATGATATGTCATTAAATATTAAGGTCTATAACCCCGTGATGGCTCAGGTGAGACATAGTTCAGGCTTACGTTGGGTGTTTGAAGTTGACCTCGAGGATGAGTTCCGGGGGGACCTCGAACATCTCGGGGTCCTGTCCAGCAGCAGACAGCACCAGGGGCAGCACGTCGAACGGCGTCATCGTCTTCGGCTTCCACCCCAGCTTCAGCACCAGCTGCAATCAATACAGAATGGCTGTTAATGCTGTGGCCTTTTTGTTGGCGTTATTGTTTTTGTCTTCATTTGGTCGTAGTAGTAGTCGTCGTCGTCTTCCCCCACTTCGTTAGGACGTTCTTTTTATTGTCGTCGTCATCATCATCATCAGCATCATCATCATCAGCATCATCATCATCATCACCATCTTCATCATCACCATCATCATCATCATCATCATTATCATCATCATCATCACCGCCACCATCTTCATCATCATCACCATCATCATCATAATCATCACCATCATCATCATTATTATCATCATTTTTACTGTCGAGGTCCCCGTCATCTCCTCGTCAGTCTCTAAGTTGTTGTGTTGTCCCCACTGAAATTCTTAGCATCTAAAAATGACAGCGCGCATTGGAGACCTCATCACAAATTCACAACCTTGGTCAATTAAAGATTCTGTGTTCTGTATTCTGAGAGCTAGAAGAGCGGCAGAATGCCACTTGTGTCATCGCTTCAATCTTCTTACGGCTACTGTTGATTTTTTTTAATGATAACTCTTTTATAGAGACGAGGACGCAATGTTCAAGCTCTCTAACCAGTTCCAAGGTGTAAGAAGATGATACAAATCTGACTTCAACTCACCCGACACCGCAGGACCAAAATTATCGGGGAACTATCATGAAATTCACGAATGCTTGGCTTTTGTCTCAACGCCGATATTAAAAAAGAAAACAATTCTGAGAAAGGCCCGTCAAGAAGAAAGGATTTTGCCGGAAGTTGACCTCGTTAGACCCGCAATGCACATCCTTGACTTGAAAATAGGACAAGAGAGAGAGAGAGAGAGAGAGAGAGAGAGAGAGAGAGAGAGAGACAGACAGAGAGAGAGACAGAGAGAGAGAAAGAGAGAGAGAGAGAAAGAGAGAGAGAGAGAGAAAGAGAGACACACACACACACACACACACACACACACACACACACACACACACACACACACACATACAGAGGCAGAGAGAGCAAAAAAGCGAAAGTGAGAATCGACAGAACTGCGCAAGTGCACCGTGGAGTTCAATCGATGCGACTCAAGGAGTTTTATCAGGCCTTTAACTCCACACTTTATCAAATAGTCTCCTGTCCGCCCAGCCGACCTTCCCCTTGACCCTGCTTGTGACCTCGATTCCGGTTATTCCCCTTTTGGCGGGACATTTTCTGGGGGCATACTTCGTCCCTTTTAGTAGTGGGACTGCACGAAATCATGTGTTGTTCAGGTGACTGGCAAAGTGCACTGTGTGTATGGAGAATAAAAAGTTGACTTGAAGTACACACTGAGATCTATTCGAGTCACTTTGCACCCGATTCTAAAGCCGAATACAAAATAAATCCTGTGTAGGCTGTGGATCAAGTGGTCGTCCCGAAGCTATCAGCTTGACCCTGCTTTGTGACCTTTGTGAATGTCTTGTAGGCCTTCGTAGAATGCCGGTCAAGGTCATTCTTCCGCTCTATGAGAAAGCCGAAGATGTCAAAAAGTCATATCTTTGGCGCATGAACAAAATTGTTTGCAAAAGTCAATGAGAAAGGATCCTCAACGGGAAAACCGATCGCCTTCAACTTGCCCCGCACCTCACCTTGCACACACACGTTCTGGTTATTGGGGTCGGTGGGCACTTGCACTTGTTCCGCACACTTTGCCAACTGGATCAAGCTGTTCTTCGTGTATCCAGTTATCGTAATTCCTCTCTCTTGAAGATACTTTTTTAATCTAGGTACGTCAAAAGTAGCAAAGTTTGTAGCACAAATTCCTTCTGTCGCATCACTTGTCGCCATGTTTGATGCCCCCACAAGGGGCACGGTACTCTGTAAGCACCCAAAACCTCAAAGAGAGATAACTGGCGGAAACCTTCCTATTCAATAAAGTCCTCAAGGAGAAAATGCTTCACTCCTATAATTCCGCCATTTTGTCAGAAAAGCGTTACGCTTTCCGTTCCAAGGCACGCCCAAGATGTTTGCGAAATAGCTTGCTCATTTACAGGGCTAACATTACTGTGATACAAGTATTTCATTGTGAGTGAATGTACACCCTTGTTGCTTGCCGTCCAGTTCAATGGTGTTACAAGTTTGTTTTCACTAAGATAAACCAATGATCGCGCTAACTATTTTAGAAACCGATCTTTTTTTCTTGAAAGTAGTTAATATAAGATGTTTGGTGGCTTGTTGACAGACCAGCTTTTTTGTTGGTCCAAGGGGACCATATCGTCTTTTGTTTCATCTTTATCGACCAAGGCCGAAGGCCGCGGTTGATAAATATGAGACAAAAGGCGATATGCTCCCCGAGGACCAACAACAAAATGCTGGTCTGACGACAAGCCACCAAACATCGTTTTTGTCATCATTTTGGTTGTGCAACAAAATGCACAATAACCCACAGGGAGGCGAATTTTTAGAATCCAACTCCGGGCCACAAAGCATCGTCACAGTAGCTCGAGATAACACGTCAACCTTGTATGTCACGTCAAACGTAGCTTGTTGACGCTTTTCTTCCAGTCTGAAAATGTACAGAGCTGCGATCTTACATGTGAGTTCAGTAAGTGTTGAGCATATTTCTTTTCTTTTTAAGTGTTTATGACTTTTCGTTGTGGATTTTGCGATTACAGAGATAAATTGCAAATTGACCATGAGTCGCCGCGGTAATTATCAACATTGATTGGGTCTTTGAGACTGAATGCTTACAATCGTTGTCCTCGGAAACACAAATCCAAAGCCGCGATGGTTCCACACATCAAACAATCAGCCTGATTGGCTTTTGCTTTGACAATCCACGTTTCACCTGAAAGCTCAAACCCATTCACCACCTCGATTTATTGCCTGCGGAACATGAGATTTATTTCCCAGGTGCTTGTGAATGAAAACTCTTGAAAATGATGACAAGTGAAGTTGTTCTCACAGAAACCGCGCAACTTTGTTCCATCAACCCTTCAAATCAAGACTAAAACGCAGTACACTTGTCAAATAAACAGCAAAAAGGTATTAAGAAGAGTATTTACCGGCACGAATAACCGGTTCCCGATATCATTTCTGATAAGTTGAGATTTGTATCGGAAAAACACGAGAAGTGAACGGTTTACGCGATCCTCACGTTACGCTTACCGTTCACAAGCTGGTCGGGCGATCGCCTTCCTATTTGTAGCCTAATAACAGTAATGAACGAACAGCTGTGCGTGTGTACTTTTGTATCCAAGATCTTTCTTGTTTTCCTTCATTTCCGTCTGTCCTTTCTGTCTTTCCCCCTCTTTTTCTTTAAATTGCGGACTGACAGACAGACAAACGACCAGGCAGACAGACAGACTCGGGCGCGCGCACGCACACACAGACACACACAGACACACACACACACACACACACACACACACACTCGCTCGCACGCACACACACACGCACTAACACTCGCACTCGCACGCACACACACACACACACACACACACACACACACACACATATACAAACACACACATACATATATATACACACACACACACACACATATATATACACACACACACACACACGTAACACACACACACACACACACAACACACACCCACACACACACACACACACACACACACACACACACACAGGCACACACACACACATCCATCTAACTTTTTCAGAAAACACGCCAAACAGTCCGTGAAGCACTGTGCCTCCAAGGTCAATATTGACTGAAAGAGAGGAACTCGTTTCACGTGCTATTGTTCTACGTTTTCCTCAAACGATTCTACAACTGCACCCAACAGATCGGAATACACAGAATGATTACTGGAAAGATGCTAGGCGGTCGTAACCAAGCATGGAGTCTCATTGATTTTATTTCCAGAAGAAACATATTTGAAGTTAAGTATATAATGATTTGCCTTTGGAACTGAAATAAAACATTATTGGAAGTTCATTCTGCTGACACTAATGGAAGATGATCAACTTTTTTCGCAAAATAAATTTCGTCATCTTGGTCTTTTGGCATGTATGGCAATTATGTCTAATTAGAGTAAATTACGCTCTGTGAGTGTTTGCGTCTCTCTTTTTCATTTTCTCTCTCAGTCTGTCTCTGTATCTTCCTCTCTCCCTCCCCTCTCTCTCCCCCCTCTCTCTCAGTTTCTGAACGCATCATTCCACCCCTCTTTTCCCCACCCTTTCCTCTATTACTCCCTACCTACAACGTGACAACTTACTAAACCCGTGGCCAAACAGCGCGACGGACAGGCGAGCCATTTTGGGCTTCCCCCAAAATAAAAGCACGACTACCCGCACTGTTGACATGCACCAAGTGGGAATGAGCAGAATAGCGATTTTTACTCACACCCTTTCACACACAGCTCCTCTCTCGTGTTCGCACAGTTCTAAAGATTGACTGCAAAGTGCGAGCGATTACGTGATCGGGCCAAAAAAAGGCGACGCAGTGTCAAATTTGAGGACTTTACATACTGTCAGAGGTTAATATTTAGTTGCTGTTGCAGTTTCTTGATTTGGTGGTCTTGTTTTCTTGGTACATACACTTCACAGACTTTGTTTGCTTTCCAATATTACAGCTACCATTTTCAAAATCAGAAGTTTTGCATTTTGTTTCTCCCTCTTCAGGCTTCCGTGCGCTACAAAATCAAGTCTTCAGAAGGACTTTTTGATGAGTTCATCGTCATCATCCAAGTAATCATCAACTTCAGCATCAGCAGCATTACCACCATAATCATGAACAGCATCACCGTCACTGTCACCGCCATTGTCGTCGTTATCATCATCATCATCATCATCATCATCAGCAGCAGCAGCATCATGACTATCATAATGACCACCATGACCACCACAATCATCATCATCATCATCATCATCACCATAAAACATACACCCACCTCAGTAAACTCGCATAACTTGGGGTCTCCAATGACGGAGCCGTCAGGCTGCCTGTAACCAGCGTAGTTGATGAGCTGAGCGTTCCACACGCGGTAGTCTCCCCTGTTCTTTGAGCGCTGGGGGAAGATCGTGATGGCTGACCTGCGTGAAGAGAACAGCATGAAAGGTTATCCCCGAGTACGCTAGCACTTGGGTCCAGCAGACTTTAATAATTCTTGTTTACTATTGTTTATTATGAACGTTTTAATGTTTTATTTTACTCTAATAATTTTTTTAATTGTGTAAAATAAATAATTTTTTTTTTTTTAATCCACGTGCACAAGACAAAAACTAGTTTCTGTAGGCTGAGCGCGCCAGTGCAGAGAGCTTTTTCCCGCCGCAGAGCCAGTCAGTGCCTCCATAAATAACACAGCTGTGGACAGCGACAAGTCCCTGGCGGATACGCTCCTTTTCTTTTCTTCAACCATTCAAGGTTATATCGCGACGAGGAAAGGGGGGAGATGGCATAGAGGAAAGGGGGGAGATGGGGTAGAGCCACTTGTTAATTGTTTCTTGTTCACAAAAGCACTAATAAAAAAATTGCTCCAGGGGCTTGCAACGTAGTACAATATATGACCTTACTGGGAGAATGCAAGTTTCCAGTACAAAGGACTTAACATTTCTTACATACTGCTTGACTAAATAAGGTTATATCAGGGCAACATCTTCACACACAATATAAAGAGGTGTGAGACTGCACGATTTGGGTTGTTTAGAGGGGAAACAAATTCCGGTTCTTCACTTCTAGTTTGAACTTTGATTAAATCTCCGACTCTCAGAACTTCTATGTCCATTTGTTACAACTTATCATAAAAATGTTCGTGTCTGACAGGGTTCGTACGGTCAGTGAATACATTTTTGAGTTTTCCTTTATCCCTCTTGCTGTTTACTGAGCCATACAGTATTTGATTGTTCCTGGGACCACTATGTGAGATGGAATATGTTGTTGCTCCCTCCTATTGTCTCTGTCACCTTATTCAGGAATTTCTTTTACTTGTATGGACATGACTTGAGAGAGGAGTATACCAGCTGTTCCTGTGACCACTATGTAGGATGGAATATGTTGTTGCTCGCTTCCATTGTCCCTATAACGTTCGATGGTTTGCCCCTTTGGCAGAAATCTGTTAAAAATTTAAGACTTATAACTTTCTGTTTTGAGTTTTAGAACTCTGAATTACTTCTGGCATTCTTTCATCATTTAAGTTGTCTTTTAAAAAAGCCCTCTGGTCGGCGTGAGCTTCTGCCAGATTATTGTCTGATTTCGATGATTTATTAACTTTAATATTTTGGCTCCATTTGTTACAACTTATCATAAAAATGTTCGGGTCTGACAGAGTTCGTACGGTCAGTGAAAATCTTTGAACCTCCCTCCTCCCGGACCCATTCCTGGATTGCTTCACCTGTAAATGCTGAATGAAACCAGAGGACTGCGACCCCCACCCCCTAACATACTTCATTCTCAAAAATGACATGGAACTTCTAAAATAGTAAACTAAAGAAGAAGAATTAAATCATACTATTTATATCATGCTATTAAATCATACTGAAATGTGTTGCCCCCCCACCCCCCTCCACCGGCAGAGACCTCTATGGATCCACCCCTGCACATGATGGCAAAGCTATTAATGTTTGTTGATGCCATTTTATTGAAGACTTGCCAATGTTACAAAGCGACTTGACTAAACTTTATAAACACGAGAGAGAGAAAAATGAATCTCAAGTTTGAGAGTCATTTTCTCCAAGCTTGTTTTTTGTCACGGTGGGTTTATTGGAAAAGTGTTTCCCGAAGTTGTAGTCGCCATATATATATATATATATTTTTTGTTAGGCCAAAAAAAAAAATTGTCTGTTTAGGGTAACATGACCAAAAAAAGTAGGGTCGGTAGGTAGGTAGGTTTTTTTTTTTTTTTTTTTTTTTTTTTTTTGTTTTTTGTGGTGTAAATGCTATGTTGGCTGAACATTCACTTCTTATATTTGATGAATACATGTTTCAAAACTAACGTATAAATAAAACAGAGAGAAAGGGAGAGAAAGAAACGCCAAATGTCTCTTTTTAGCATTTTTACCTCTTTTTTTTTTTTTTTTTTTTTAAATCAAAAAAAAGTTTTTGGGTCGGCGCCAAATCGATAGGGTCGGTCGGGTTACCCTAAACAGACAATTTTTTTTTTTTGGCCTTACCATCAGAAATTAATTTAGGATCAGATCGTGAGCCACTTTTGCTACATTTTGCTTGAATTTTTTTTATGTGCTTGACATTTTTTTTAATGTAAAATTAAACACAAAAATATCTGAAAAAGCGCATTTCCTACCGATCCGTTTCAAGGCACTCCCTTTTTAGCTTTCACCACTGTGTCTGAAGACGATGTCAAGAAGTTAATTCTAAAAACCGCCCCCAAGACGTGCGAACTTGACCCGATTCCAACCAAACTACTTATTCAAAACATCGACATCCTCCTCCCTACCATCACTAACATAGTGAACGAATCACTCTCTTCTGGCGTTGTACCCACGGAATTCAAAACCGCTTTAGTAAAGCCACTGCTGAAGAAAGCTTCTCTCAATTCCAACGAGTTGAAAAACTATAGACCCGTCTCAAACCTTCCTTTTCTATTGAAAATTCTCGAAAAATTTGTTCTCCGACAGCTTGCCTCACATCTCTCATCCCACAACCTTCTTAGTGCCCACCAGTCAGCCTATCCACCACTGCACAGCACGGAAACGGCTCTTCTTCGTATTTTGAATGACCTTCTGACCGCTCTAGACCAGGACAAAACATCCGTCCTCTTGCTTTTAGATCTGTCTGCGGCTTTTGATACGACAGACCATGACATTCTCTTTTATCGTCTAGAGCACTACTTTGGCATTAGCGAGATGGCTCTCTCTTGGATTCAAAATTATCTCTCAGATAGGATCGATGGCCAACAATCTGCTGAAACCTCTCTTGTGTTTGGTGTTCCTCAAGGTTCTGTGTTAGGCCCGGTGCTGTTCATTATGTACACAGCACCGCTGATAACTCTCATAGAGAATCATTGTGTGCTACACGAAATCTTCGCAGATGATACGCAGATCAATCATTCCGCATCACATGACAAGTAACCAGATTTGGTTCTGTCGCTACAGGAGTGTGTGAGAGATGTCGGGGCATGGATGGAAGAGAACAAACTCAAACTAAATGACGACAAAACTGAAGCCATGCGTTTTTCATACTCCACCCCTACCCATGCTAAGTCTATTTCAGAACTCCCACAGGCCATCTCTTTGAACAATATTGACATCAAGTTCTCGGATACATCCCGTGATCTTGGAGTCTTTTTTGACAAAGATCTTAGCATGACACAGCATGTAGTCCAAACATGTAAAGCAGCGCGAATGGAGATCCGGCGTATAGGTTCCATTCGACAGTACCTTACCAAAGACGCAACCAAAAGACTAGTCTGTTCCGGCATACTCTCTAGATTAGACTACTGTAATTCCCTGCTCGCTGAATGTCCCAAATCTGTCACCAAGCCCCTGCAACTAGTCAAGAACGCTGCCGCTAGACTTGTGTTTCGAACAACTATGAAACAAAGCGCCACGCCTCTACTCAAACAGCTACATTGGTCAGTTTCCAGTCGAACAAAGAATTAAATACAAGATCTGATGCATATTCTATCAAATTGCCGCGGGCACGGCTCCACAGTACCTGTCCGATCTCGTGCAGAAAAACAATCCTGAAAGGGTTGTCCGCTCTGCCTCCCAAAATAAATTTGTCAAAGCTCCTAAGTATCAGAGGGACGATCATGGTGGCCGCTGTCTTTCAGTCGCAGCTGATCATATTTGGAACAAACTCCCTTTGTCTCTACGTCTCAGTCCATCTCTGCCTTCTTTCAAAGCAAATCTCAAGACTCACCTCTTCAGAGAAGCATTCTAGAAGGTTAATGTTGATTATGTAGTTGTCGCGACCCTGTGAATGTGCACTTTCGGATGAACAATGTTTACTGTGTGTGTGTGTGTGTGTGTGTGTGTGTGTGTGTGTGTGTGTGTGTGTGTGTGTGGACATGTGTGGGTGTGTGTGTGTGTGTGTGTGTGTGTGCGTGTGTGTGGACATGTGTGTGTGTGTGTGTGTGTGTGTGTGTGTGTGTGTGCATTATAATTGTTGTGTATACTGAGAGTTCGTTCCTGTAAGAGCCTCTGGATTTTTGTAACATTTATGTTTTGTTTTTGGTTTTGTTGTAAAGTGTTTATGCTTGTGTTCTATTCCGTCAATGGCGTCATTCTGGTAATGATGTTGTTATTGCTTTTGTAAAGCGCTTTGTGTGTTCGAAAGCGCTATAGAAATCACCATTATTATTATTATTATTATTATTATTAAAAATCACCCTTTCAGAAAAAATAGAAATTGTTCAGAATGTTATGAATGAAAAAAACCATGTCACACAGTCGTCTGCGTACATCCTCTTTAATCATTACAAGATATATTCGTATCATCTCTTTTGATTCTTATTACAGGAAAACATTTCCTCATAAAGTCATCGGTTTCATTTTTTTTTGGTAATTTTCATCACATGCACTACATTGCAGTCAGATTGCACCGTTTGCATGTTTTGGAGAATTTTTTTTCTGGGGGACATAACTCCCCCGGACCCCCCTGTCTGATTAGGCGCGCTCCGCTGTCACTTTCATGCTCCACGTTGTCACTTTCACAATTTGATCTTTGAAAAGTCTTTGAATTTTGGAGTGAATTATCAGTATGAACCCTGTCTGACTAATTTCTTAAATACCTTTGGAGTGGCGTAAGCCTTTGACCGATTACTCTCTGCTGGGTTATGACGTTGACAGGTTCTTCTATGATCATTTTATGCTATTCTCCGTTTACTCAATTCTGAATATGTTTGGATGTATTCCAAACTTGCGTACAACTTATTATTTATTTTCAGATATGGCGTCCCAGCCACCAACGCATTGTGAGATCAACAGTGTGATGGAACAACAGCAACAACTCCAGAAAACAACAGCAAAAGACTTTGCGTTCACACAGGTATGCCTGCAAGACGGCGATATTCGACAGGCCATTGACGAACTCCCCCAACAGAGAAAACAACACTCAGAATGTACAACACCTCATCAAACGAATGTCCGGCATTAAGAAGAAGGCTAGCCAAGACTATGTACAAATTAAAGAACTGAAACTCACCATTCGACGCCTTTCTACAACATGTACACTAGTACCTCCAGCAACATCTTCACCCTCACCAGCCACTGCTACAACCAAACAATGGCTACCTGTTGCAACAAAAACACCCACACCCTCACCAACCACTGCTACAACCAATGAACACGTCTCCGACCTTGACTCGTCCCAACTCACCCAATTGATGGACTCTGACAACTTGTTTGACTCGGATGAAGAAGCTCATCAGTCAGCACAAGGCGCTTCAGCAGATGACTCAGTCGCTCTCCAGTCAACACAAGGCACTCCAGCAGATGAGACAGTCACAGAGGGTGAAGCTCTCCGAATTGTGTCTCCGGAATAAACACCTTTTGTGGGACAAAAGCGTAACAGTAAACCAAACATGCCGAGCTGTTCTCTGGATCATCGCGTCAGTACAGGACGATTTCTTTGTATCTTTCATACCTTTCTCACAGAGAGAGCTACTAAAGGAGCTACTAAAATTCAAACTGGTTTAAGATTCAATTGTTCAATTAGGTTCATGGATCTAATGATTTGTTTTCTAGCAATCGCAGTTGCCAACAACATTCACAATTCTCTGTCAATGCCAGGTCGTCTTCCACACCTCTTCAAGCTCTTGAACATCCTCCCAACTCCACACCTACCGATGTACGTCTCATCATACGTTCGGGGGATGTAGAACTAAATCCAGGCCCAAGAAACACATCAAGAGATAGAAAAAGAGCACAGCGGTCTAAACAAACCGCACAACAAGTCGGAGAACGAAAAACAGCAGATGCAAAACGAACATCAACAGCTCGTTCAACTGAGACTGCTTCGCAAACGCAAAGACGACAATCAGCAAATGCAAAACAAACATCAACAGCTCGTTCAACTGAGACTGCTTCGCAAACGCAAAGGCGACAATCAGCAAATGCAAAACAAACATCAACAGCTCGTTCAACTGAGACTGCTTCGCAAACGCAAAGGCGACAATCAGCAAATGCAAAACAAACATCAACAGCTCGTTCAACTGAGACTGCTTCGCAAACGCAATTGAGGCGAAAATCAGCAAATGCAAAACAAACATCAACAGCTCGTTCAACTGAGACTGCTTCGCAAACGCAAAGGCGACAATCAGCAAATGCAAAACAAACATCAAGAGCTCGTTCAACTGAGACTGCTTTGCAAACGCAAAGGCGACAATCAGCAAATGCAAAACAAACATCAACAGCTCGTTCAACTGAGACTGCTTCGCAAACGCAAAGGCGAAAATCAGCAAATGCAAAACAAACATCAACAGCTCGTTCAACTGAGACTGCTTCGCAAACGCAAAGGCGAAAATCAGCAAATGCAAAACAAACATCAACAGCTCGTTCAACTGAGACTGCTTCGCAAACGCAAAGGCGAAAATCAGCAAATGCAAAACAAACATCAACAGCTCGTTCAACTGAGACTGCTTCGCAAACGCAAAGGCGAAAATCAGCAAATGCAAAACAAACATCAACAGCTCGTTCAACTGAGACTGCTTCGCAAACGCAAAGGCGAAAATCAGCAAATGCAAAACAAACATCAACAGCTCGTTCAACTGAGACTGCTTCGCAAACGCAAAGGCGAAAATCAGCAAATGCAAAACAAACATCAACAGCTCGTTCAACTGAGACTGCTTCGCAAACGCAAAGGCGAAAATCAGCAAATGCAAAACAAACATCAACAGCTCGTTCAACTGAGACTGCTTCGCAAACGCAAAGGCGAAAATCAGCAAATGCTACACACATGCAGAAGAAAAGAGACAATGATCCAACACATGAACATAACCCACAACTATCAATTGAACATTTTTATAACATGATCGGAATCCATTTAGGAAATGCTCAAACAACAGAAGACCTTATTGAAGAAATTGGGAAACCGCTGTCACCTCATGAGATGGGTGATTTGATAAGAAACTTTCAAGATAGTATGGACCCGGAAATCAACACTTGTGCAGTTTGTGGCATTCGTCTGTCTGAAAAAATGAATCAATACTCCGTTAACGATTTTGTCAACAAATTGAAAGCCCATGATGAGTATGTCACTGTCAGAAATTCAAAGCTTGAAAAGTATCGAGATGCATACGATCTTGTTCAGTTTAAATCACAGCGGCAGAGCTGGTTCCATCTCTACAAAGAATATGTTGACTTTGAACAGGAGAACTTTACCTCATGTCCCACATGTGAAAGATACTTGCGATCTGACAATGATACACCACCCCCATATTTGCTGATAGCAGGAATGCGATTTGGACGATGGAAAGAACTTAAACTCGAAGAACCCACAATATGGGAGAAGATGGTGATTTCGAGAGTTCGTGTATTCGGCAACATAGTAAAACTGGCTTTGTGTGGTGCAGCAATGGATGCAATCAAGGGCCACATGATAGCGGTGAAACATAACGGTGCCCAGACTCTTGCAGACAGATTACCAAACTTGGAAAACTTGGAGGGAGAAAGCACCATTGTGTTTGTGGGATCGGACCAGGACTATAAAACTAAAGCACTACCGCTTATTCAGGGTAACAAGTTCAAGGAATATTTTTCCTTCGTCGCGATATAACCTTCGTGGTTGAAAACGACGTTAAACACCAAATAAAGAAAGAAAGAAAGAATATTTTTCCATACGTCCAAAAGTGGTTTATGACTGGATATATGCATTAAAAGCTCTTAATCCTGCTTATGAAAACATACCGTTGAAACCTATTGAATATGCAAAGCAAGTCATGGACAATTTCAACGAAAAAATGATTGAAAATGTCATTCTTCAAACAAGCGAAGAAGCTGCGTCTATTGAAAAAAATTGCGTCGGATGACACTGCACATGTCAGATCTGGAGATATTGAAGCTGGTGAAATAATTCTTGAGGACATTCTATTGGATACTTGTGGAGTGCCATCATGTGATCCAATTTTGAATTGCCTTCAGAGCATCGATGCTTCGGTTAAACAACAAAATCCGAATGCAGTCTTTGAACCCCCGCCTGATTACGAAGTCTCACAAAGTCCACTGCAAGTAACTGTTGACGTTCAATATCCTTTAAACGAATTTGCAGAAAATGACATTATGTTTTCGCTTGCCTTTCCGACATTATTCCTTTTTAGGAAATCCGTTCAAAAACACAGGTTCGATACCTAGGCCCCTGGCAAAGTATTTCCTAACGTTCCACGAACATAGATTTGAACAACAAAGTCAATTTCTTTTCCTACTGTTTAACCTTCTTCTTCTTCTTCTTCAGCGTTCGACGATGTACTGTTTAACCAACTCCAAAGGCATGAAGCTGCACGAGCAGTTTCAGCTAGAGTATCGTCAGATCCAGAACGGTCAAAGAAATACATTGAGTATGTGAACGATCCCAGTTTTAATGACCGAATTCAGAAGGCAATGAAGGATACTGATAGCAAGGAAGCAAAAGATATACTTGAACACCTTCTTCCTGTCATCCAGATGAGTGGCTCTAGCGTCCCTTACGGTCCCACTGAGAAGACTGCAGCCACCTCAAAACTTTACACCATGGCTCGCACTTTTGGTCCTCCTTCGTGGTTTGTCACTGTGTCTCCGTCTGATGTTGATAGTATTCTTCTGCTGAGACACGCTGGCAATGGCAAATATGACGAATATAATATCCCAGATATAAATTGTAGACGGAAAATAACTTCTGAAAACCCAACAGCAGCAGCAACATTTTGTATAGCCCTTCTTGATGGGCTGTTTAACAAACTGTATAAATGTCCAACGTCAAACCATTCACGCTGAACTCTTGACTCATTTCCTAGAGGGGTGTTGGGCAGTACTCTAGCACACTTTGGAAGTATAGAGGCTCAAGGAAGAGGGGCATTACACTACCACGGGGTTGTGTGGACGACGATGTCGCCAACATTACTTGAGCATGCAGCAGACAAAGAAGTCCTGATTCAAGAAATCCGCAGCTACATTGACAGAATCGTGAAGGCGCAGGTTCCAGCTGAAATTCATGAAAAAGCTACGAAAGATAAAGAGAATAATATTCCTGTCACACGATGTGGGCTACGTGAACCTCCAATGCCAAAAGATAACGAAACTGACGAAGAATATTTTAGCCGATTTGACAGTTTTGTAAATAAAAATGCCCGCTCTCTGCAATACCATCACCACACACAAACCTGTAAAAAATATCATGCAGGTAGCCGAAATTGTAGACTTGCCATGCCCCAGCCTCCTCGAATTGACCCTACTGGTCCTATCGAACTGGACCCAACAACTGATCCCCCTAAACCGAAACCGAACATTTCACCACCAGAACCACTCCTAGCCTCCATCGTGGGACGTTTGGAAAACAGACTTATTCTATGGCAACTACAGAGACCTAACAAAGATGACCAAAGAATTGTGGATTTTAGTCCTGTCCTAACTGCAGCCCTCCGGTGTATCTGACAGGGGCTGTTGAGCAATCAAAGGCAGCTTCTTTCTATGTCCTCAAGTACATAACGAAAAATCCCGTTGAACTTACAAATACTCTTGCAATTATTTACGAGGCGTTAAATACCATTCAGAAATGGCCTTCATCTGCAGAAAACACAGGTGAAACATCTCGCACAGCTCAGCATATGTTGACTAGAATTTTGAACAACCTTGCAGGATCAACAGAAGTTGGTGGTGCGATGGCATCAGCTGCTCTTCTCGGCCTTCCAAGCACATTCGCTAGCCATGACTTTTGGTATTGTTGAATCCGTCCTGCCATTGCGTTCTTGAAGACAAACCATGCACCTTCTTCAGAAGCAGCTGTTACTGATCCAAACATTTTGACTGACGATGTCTTGAGTGATGCTAGTTGGGAAGAACGCATAGATGACTCCTATCTACAACAATCAGATCAACACAGAAAAGCTAAACTCGTGGATGAAATGGAGGACGAAGTTTGTGTGACAAAAGGAACATCTGATGACACTGAGATGATACAGCCTGAATTTCCTGTCGATATGCAGATAATCGACGAAGAAAGTTTTGGGTTGGACAGCCTTATTGAAGAGACGGATCACACTGGTAGTGCTGAGGTTTACACTGTGCAAAAGAAAACAGTTGTTGTTCCACAACACATCCATTACGCTAACAGAGGACCAACACTTAAAGAATGATGCCTCTATGAGTACTGTGCTTGTGTAAGCATTGTTCCCATCAAAGTGACTAAAGGTAAACGGAAAGAAGCGGGTCGAACATGTAATGAGACATTGAGGTTTAGTAGGAAGTTACATCCCCGCTGATTGCTCGAATGTATTACAGTGCCCCCCCCCCCTCCCCTATGACCCCTCTACTTCACGACTCCCTCGATATTACGACCCAGTTCGGAGAGGGTAAAGATGTAGGGGGGGGGGGGTGGAGGGAGCGACGGATTGATGCAGGCAACACCACAGAATCCTCATCACTGCATAATTAAATACTACAACGATTCTTGGCCGGTGGCTTCGTGTCCCTGTGTGCTTGACTCTTTGTATTAATGAGGGGTGCTGCACGATGCACCAAGTGTTATAGATCTGTTTCCACTCCCTTCGGTCAGGTGTAAACATTGTGACGGTAGTCCTTTGTTTCCCTTCTTAATACCACGTGAGTACGCTTGCGCTCTTAAATGTGTGTGTGTTTGACGCGCGACTGCCCCCGTGGACCTGCAGGCATTTCGCACGCACGCATGCATGCACGCTCGTACACACACGCGCAAATAGACCAAAACACACACTAACAACAAAAAGTGATGAAGTGTGAAAAGAAACAGAAAGAAACAAGTCGCGTAAGGCGAAAATACAATATTTAGTCAAGTAGCTGTCGAACTCACAGAATGAAACTGAACGCAGTGAAATTGACAAGAAGAGCGGGGTAGTAGTTGCGCTAAGAAGGATAGCACGCTTTTCTGTACCTCTCTTTGTTTTAACTTTCTGAGCGTGTTTTTAATCCAAACATATCATATCTATATGTTTTTGGAATCAGGAACCGACAAGGAATAAGATGAAAGTGTTTTTAAATTGATTTGGACAATTTAATTTTGATAATAATTTTTATATATTTAATTTTCAGAGCTTGTTTTTAATCCGAATATAACATATTTATATGTTTTTGGAATCAGCAAATGATGGAGAATAAGATAAACGTAAATTTGGATCGTTTTATAAATTTTTATTTTTTTTTACAATTTTCAGATTTTTAATGACCAAAGTCATTAATTAATTTTTAAGCCACCAAGCTGAAATGCAATACCGAAGTCCGGGCTTCGTCGAAGATTACTTGACCAAAATTTCAACCAATTTGGTTGCAAAATGAGGGCGTGACAGTGCCGCCTCAACTTTCACGAAAAGCCGGATATGACGTCATCAAAGACATTTATCAAAAAAATGAAAAAAACGTTCGGGGATTTCATACCCAGGAACTCTCATGTCAAATTTCATAAAGATCGGTCCAGTAGTTTAGTCTGAATCGCTCTACACACACACACACACACACACACAGACACACACACACACGCACATACACCACGACCCTCGTTTCGATTCCCCCTCGATGTTAAAATATTTAGTCAAAACTTGACTAAATATAAAAAGACATAGAACACGACACAATAATGCACAATAATTACAAAAATCTAGATACTGACCATACATATTCCCCCCTCTCCCTCCCTCCCTCAATCCATTCATTCATACATCCATCCACCAACCAACCCACCAACCAACCCACCAACCAACCCACCAACAAACCAACCAACCAATCCATCCATCCATCCAACCACCATCCCACCCACCCACCAACCATGTGTACCAACCAATCAATTAAATCCATCCATCCATCCAACTGACCAACCAATCAAATCAATCAATCAATAAATCCGTCCGATCCATCTACCCGTCCATCCATCCGTCCACCTATCCACACACCCATCCACCCATCCATCCATCCATCCATGAAATGTACAAGTACTCACCGGAGATTGCCCTTGTTGGTGCCATACTTGATGTGGTTGCAGAGCGCCTCGTACATGCCACGCGCCGTGTTAATATGTCGTGCGTCAAAGACCTGAATAACCAAACACCATGTTCTATCATATGCCAGTCAAGCGCAAGTATGAGGCATGACGTCAAGTCGAGTCACTTTACGTACAAGAAAAAAGAAATGGAAGAAATTGGGAAGAATGACGCAAAGAAGTGACACAATCCATTGATCAATTTATAATTCAATGAATCAATGAATCAATAAATCTATTCATGGACAAAAAGAAGTGACAAATTTCATGAATCCATTCATCCATCCATCCATCAAGCAATGAATCAATTCATCTATTACTGATGGATCCG
>NC_090253.1:3245790-3340790 GCF_037325665.1 Littorina saxatilis
CCTAGGGCTAGAACATGCATGTTGTGTATCTCTCTGTCTGTCTGTCTCTCTGTCTTTTTCTATCTGTCTTTCTCCCTCTCTGACTCTCTAATATGGAATAAAATGTACAAATGCTTAAACATGAACATAATTTTTGATTTAAAAAGTTGTAAATTAAGACTGTAAAAAGGAACCCCATACATTTTACTTGGGAGCTCACTACGGCCTGACAGAGAAAAAAGCAGTAATGAAGATCATATTGAATGAAATGTACACCTACTTATCTCTTTGTCTCCCAGGTACGGATATATCCGTACCCACTCATATGGCTCTATCTGACCTAGTACGGATATATCCGTACACACAGTCACTTCAGTCGCTTCCTGTAACTTCAATCTAAGGCTTGCATTGGTTTAAACAAGATTTTATTAATGAAATACAGGGTGACATGTATATACGATATAAACATTTGTGGCCACACAAGCCAAGCTTATATTATTAAGTGTGGTTATAAATATGTACATCTAGATAGGAATTGCTATTTCACCTTATGTCAAGGTCATAGAATCACTTATACACTTATGAGAACGCAAGACAGACAAGATACAATTTTTACACACACACACAAAAGAGGAAAAATGCAGCAAAAGAATTAGAGGATGTGACAGAGGACGGGAAGGACTGCATTAAAGGGGAGATTCCGGGGGAGGCGGGTGGGGAGGGGGGGTCAGAGAGACGATGAGAGACTTTCACAGACTTGCTAGATCAATGCTTCGGCAGCAGCAAAAATTTCATTTACATTGTCGTACAAACCAGTTAAGCTGAGGTTAGTCATGTGAATACACAGAAAAAAAACCTTTATTAAACCTTTAAGGCCTGCATTCCATCGTGTTGCTACACAGTTACTACACAGTTACTACAATTCTGAGTGACCTGCTGCAGCACAGCTGGTCTCGGCTAAAACAAACTTGGTGAACATAGGTGGGGTAGAAAGTGTTATATAATTATGGACATTATTATTATTATTATTATTATTATTATTATTACTAATATTATTATTTAAGTTATTGAGACATCCCAGTGCACTAAGGGATTTATAGAGCAAATCGAGAAAATTCATTATTGAACGAAGCGCATAGCGCTGAGTTCAATAATTATTTTCGAGATTTGCTCTATAAATCCCTTAGTGCACTGGGATTGTTTCAATAACGATATTGTCAGTACCGCCAGATAAAAAAGAAGATTCAAAACGCACATTTTGCAACGCGCATTTGGATAGGCGTAACTGTGTGGTCAGGTTTTGTGTCAGATCTAGTTTTGTGTGGGCTGTCTCAAGTGTGTCGCGCTTTCGTCACAAAACTCTTGTTTTAATTTCTGTTGGTAAATTCCAGTGTAGCGTTAAGCTAAAAAGTGATGATCTTTCATACAGACCTCATTTAAACTCGGAGAAAGGACTGTACGTGCTCTGAGTTATTTGCGATTCGAAACCTTCATCGAGCTTCGACAGATTGACTGTGCAGAGTGTTAACCACCAAGGTCGACGGTAAGCGCATTTTCAAAATAAATGTGGCATGTTTCTTGTGTAGTATCTTCACTCATCGGGGAGTCTGGTACTAACAGTCTGCTACAACTAACATGTGTACAAAACGTTCCTCCCATCATCACGGAGGAAGACATCCTGCATTTTCATGAGGATGTCCTGGGGAGGGATCTGGTACTCCTCCACACAGGTCAGAGTATCACAGAACTTCCAGGCAGATCCCCATGGTTTGAGGTATCAGGTCAGAGTATCACAGAACTTCCAGGCAGATCCCCATGGTTTGAGGTATCAGGTCAGAGTATCACAGAACTTCCAGACAGATTCCCATGGTTTGAGGTATCAGGTCATAGTATCACAGAACTTCCAGGCAGATTCCCATGGTTTGAGGTATCAGGTCAGAGTATCACAGAACTTCCAGGCAGATCCCCATGGTTTGAGGTATCGGCCAAAAGTCTGTCCATCATGCTGCTGGGTAACCTTCAACCTAGGAACACAAAACCTAAACAATATTATTACCATATCTAGGTAGCTGGTATGGTTAATGTAACACACTCACACACAAAACCTAAACAATATTATTACCATATCTAGGTAGCTGGTATGGTTAATGTAACACACTCACACACAAAACCTAAACAATATTATTACCATATCTAGGTAGCTGGTATGGTTAATGTAACACACTCACACACAAAACCTAAACAATATTATTACCATATCTAGGTAGCTGGTATGGTTAATGTAACACACTCACACACAAAACCTAAACAATATTATGACCACATCTAGGTAGCTGGTATGGTTAATGTAACACACTCACACACAAAACCTAAACAATATTATTACCATATCTAGGTAGCTGGTATGGTTAATGTAACACACTCACACACAAAACCTAAACAATATTATTACCATATCTAGGTAGCTGGTATGGTTAATGTAACACACTCACACACAAAACCGAAAAATTGTTGGGGCACAGTGTTTGCTAAATATGTATTTGCTCTCTTCTTTTGAAAGTATGCATATCATAGTTAATAAAATGTTGCAGGAATGGTGTATAGCTATCCAATGACCTCCCTTCTTTGTCTCTGTAAATGTACTCAAGGTATATTTCTTGTAATTTCCATTGTTCTCTTGTTACATCTATGATGTAACCATTGCACTCTTATAACACATAAAATAGTGGATAAATAAGGGTGCACGAAATACATCATAGCTGGCTCTACTTTCTGTCGTCCTTGACATTCCAAAATGCACACGTACCTGTCGACCGGATGTGCAAGGGGTAACCACGCTTTTGAGAACTTGCGCGAGGGTCGTTCAGTGCAATAGCATTATTTGTATTTTTGACCAAAATATGACATTTTACACAGATCAAGACAGTCAGTGTTCCTCCGAGAACGCGCTAGCGGTCGAGGTGAACAATGACTGTCAAGATCTGTGTAAAATTTCATATTTTGGTCAAAAATACAAATAACATTTATGTATCAATCGATTCTGGTTAGAATTCCTTTTAGTTTTTATGATTGAACGCACACAAACATGCACTATTTTGTAGTCTCGGCTGGCCGCCTAAATATGAAGTTTTGTCGGCTTCTGGCGTCAAATGGCTCAAAGAAGGGAAGTCCAGTGATCAATCGATACATTATTGTTTTAACCCCAGTTCTTGTGAATGAGGTCGCGTCAAAAAAAGTCTTGCATGAAACTAATTTTTCACTGCTTATAATGCTGAGTCACCCACTCACTGAGACAAAGGTCATTGCGGGAACACTTTTGTGCTCATTGCTTCGTCTGCAAGGATTTTAAGAACCCACACGTCTCGCTATGCTTTCTAAAGTGAAGTCTCTTTGCTTTCACTGGCAGTTCAATATTTAACAAGTCGCGTAAGGCGAAAATCGTAGCATCGTCAGGCCACCGCTCATGGCAAAGGCAGTGAAATTGACAAGAAGAGCGGGGTAGTAGTTGCGCTAAGAAGGATAGCACGCTTTTCTGTACCTCTCTTTGTTTTAACTTTCTGAGCGTGTTTTTAATCCAAACATATCATATCTATATGTTTTTGGAATCAGGAACCGACAAGGAATAAGATGAAAGTGTTTTTAAATTGATTTGGACAATTTAATTTTGATAATAATTTTTATATATTTAATTTTCAGAGCTTGTTTTTAATCCGAATATAACATATTTATATGTTTTTGGAATCAGCAAATGATGGAGAATAAGATAAACGTAAATTTGGATCGTTTTATAAATTTTTAATTTTTTTTACAATTTTCAGATTTTTAATGACCAAAGTCATTAATTAATTTTTAAGCCACCAAGCTGAAATGCAATACCGAACCCCGGGCTTCGTCGAAGATTACTTGACCAAAATTTCAACCAATTTGGTTGAAAAATGAGGGCGTGACAGTGCCGCCTCAACTTTCACGAAAAGCCGGATATGACGTCATCAAAGACATTTATCAAAAAAATGAAAAAAAAGGTTCGGGGATTTCATACCCAGGAACTCTCATGTCAAATTTCATAAAGATCGGTCCAGTAGTTTAGTCTGAATCGCTCTACACACACACACAGACAGACACACACACACACACACACACACACACACACACACACACACACACACACACACACACACATACACCACGACCCTCGTTTCGATTCCCCCTCGATGTTAAAATATTTAGTCAAAACTTGACTAAATATAAAAAGACAACAAACTGCTTAAAATGGTAGGACACGCCAAGCCATGTAGTAACAGGTATTCTCTATTTTGAGCTTTGTTCGTTCTTTCAAAACAATCCATTTTTAGAGGAAGGTTACACCATCAACTCCTCTTTTTTTATATTTAGTCAAGTTTTGACTAAATATTTTAACATCGAGGGGGAATCGAAACGAGGGTATGGTGTATGTGTGTGCGTGTGTGTGTCTGTGTGTGTGTGTGTGTGTGTAGAGCGATTCAGACTAAACTACTGGACCGATCTTTATGAAATTTGACATGAGAGTTCCTGGGTATGATATCCTCAGACGTTTTTTTTCATTTTTTTGATAAATGTCTTTGATGACGTCACATCCGGCTTTTCGTGAAAGTTGAGGCGGCACTGTCACGCCCTCATTTTTCAACCAAATTGGTTGAAATTTTGGTCAAGTACTCTTCGACAAAGCCCGGGGTTCGGTATTGCATTTCAGCTTGGTGGCTTAAAAATCAATTAATGACTTTGGTCATTAAATATCTGAAAATTGTAAAAAAAAATAAAAATTTATAAAACGATCCAAATTTACGTTTATCTTATTTTCCATCATTTGCTGATTCCAAAAACATATAAATATGTTATATTCGGATTAAAAACAAGCTCTGAAAATTAAATATATAAAAATTATTATCAATTTTTTTTTTTCGAAATCAATTTAAAAACACTTTCATCTTATTCCTTGTCGGTTCCTGATTCCAAAAATATATAGATATGATATGTTTGGATTAAAAACACGCTCAGAAAGTTAAAACAAAGAGAGGTACAGAAAAGCGTGCTATCCTTCTCAGCGCAACGAATACCCCGCTCTTCTTGTCAATTCCACGTGCACTGCCTTTGCCACGGGCGGTGGAGTGACGATGCTACGAGTATACGGTCTTGCTGCGTTGCGTTGCGTTCAGTTTCATTCTGTGAGTTCGACAGCTACTTGACTAAATATTGTATTTTCGCCTTACGCGACTTGTTTTCTTCTCAGGCCTCACCCCCTCAACCCCAAAATGGCACACAGCGCTGCCGCTCTATAGGTAGGACTGGAGTAGATCGTAAGCGGGCTTTTTGTTTATCTGACAGTCACGGTCAGACACAGAAACTGACTATTACCCCTCCCCTCCAAATGCTGCTAATCCAAATTTGGACCATGCATTCCACCCTTGGACTTGGGAGTCTAATTCTGATGAGAAATCGAATTTTGACTGTGAAATTTGTTTCAACACAAAATCGTTCTTGAATGCCCACGATCTTGAAGGGGCGTAACCACTCAGTCACGGTGCGTTTACGAAATTGGGGGTAAAATCGACCGAATTACATTACAAATCAGCTTCAGTTGCAAGATCTTGACATGCTTCTCTCTCTCTACATAATTGTACATCTTAACATTTGTGGAGAAACATTTCTATTGAAGTTTATTTTGGCTGACATACTTCCTTCATATCTTCTATAAATACCACAACGGCGAAATTACCATCAACTCCGCCATGAAACCGGCCCACAGCTCCCCCCCCCCCCCCCCCCCCCACTAGATCAAAGCGCTCTTCACACACTGAGGCCTACCAACTCCCAGCCCCTCTTCCCTCGCACCATTGACGAGTGGAACGCCCTCCCACCACAGGCAGTAACATCAGCCTCGTGGATGCATTCAAGAGTGAAGACCCTGATTTAGACACCCCCCCCCCCCCCCCATCTTCTCACCCCCAACCCCCCCCCTGCCCCCTGCCCTCTCCGATCGGATCCTACCCCCCCCCCCCCCCCTCTTCCCACTCCCAAAACCCTACTCAGCCCCCCCCCCCTCCACGTATTGCTGCAGCTAACTCCAAGTACACCAGAATCTTCAAAAAGATGAGGGCGGGTGGAAACTAGAATAAGAAGAAGCTACTGCTAGTGCTAGTCCCAAAATGTACATCATGAAACTTCAAAATAACCTGAGTCACGGGGTTCTACAAGTGGCGGTGAGCCGCACGTCTCACACTTGTATTCTACACTAGCTTATTATGCAAGGTTATCATATAACATACACTACTCACCAAATAGGCTGTCATGAATGAAGGACAAGTTTACATGCTCTATCAAAAAAATTAATGAATGAACCGCAATGAGAGTTATTGCACTTTCCAGGAAGCCAGAGTCAAACCTGATTAAAAGCAAAATGACAAATTGATGTGTAAAAGAGTAAATAAGGATATTATAATGTTTGAAAAAAATTATAAAGTTGAAGAAGAGTGCTGTCAGTCACTTGCTTAGTAGCTACATTTCAGTTAGAAGCGGGCGTCTGTTTTTTTAATGTACAGCTATAAATCTTTTTACAGATCTTTCACACCCACAAAATATAAATAAGAAGATATGTAAGTCTTTTCTCACCGGTATTTGCACTTTTTGTCACTTTCAAATACGCTCTTCTTGAGCAGGTTCCTCCGCAGCTGTTTAACGCCACCATTCAAGTCATCATCTGACAATGCAGCAAACACCACCCCTTTCTTCAAAACTGCAATAAAAACACAGACTCTCACTCATCAAAAAAAATTAATTTCAGTTTTACTTGGGAAAGCCGTCACAGCATAGTATGTTTCTGGTACATGATATACTTAAAATGAGCATCCACTGTCTGGTTCATCCATACTGTATTCAAATTGCATACGGAACTCCTGCTGTCTTTCGCTGCTCAGTATGCCCACTAAGTAAGGCGTGTACGTAGAACTTCATACTGAATAAAACATTCCATGTGAATTTCTTGAAATTAACTGAGCTTTTTTTTTAAAGAAAAACTCACCTGTCACGCTTGTCTGGGTTCCCATAGTAACCATAGTCTGCTTCTGGAGGTCTCGCTCTTTCGTCAAAGCATACCGCAGCAAGGTTGGAGTCTGTGGCCCAGTATCTCTCACTTGAGAATTTTCTTTCTTGGGTGATCTCTCTGAAACAATCATTGGGAAAGCAAAACAAAGAAAATACCTCTTACTGTCACTTTGTTATCAGTATAACTATATGTATTGTTGAGTTTTGTTCACACAGTAGTTTATGACCAGACACCAAATAAACAAAACAACTCTTCATTTTGCAATTCATTAGTTGTATCATAAGTGTTTGTCTGTGCCTACTTAAAAGACCACTGGGTCGACATTTTGTTTTGTCAATAATGAAACGTTCCAATAACCTACACTTCTTGGGTTTTTTAATTCATTTTGCTTACCATTCAGAATTTGTGTAGTCTCTTCAATCTCACTCACAGTCTCTGCTTCAGCCAGGTCCAAAGTTTCTGCACATACATACATGTATGACTATGAGTCAATGAGTATGAGATCTATACAAATAAGAAATGACACTACCACAACAAATTCAGCTACAAAACATGTATGATAACTAACCAGGTAATGCAAAAACATAAATCAGAAGATTTCAGCTCATGTTCAGCTTAATACCTCTCAGTTCTGTACATGATAGGACACTGCATCAAACTGACCAAGCCTAATAGTAATAGTAACACTAGCAGTAACATTGGGTACATCTTATTCAGTTATTGCACGCCTGATTTAAACAAAATTGATTAACTAACTGCAATTGCATACTTACTTATCAGTCAAATAATTATCCCCAAGCCTACCTTTAAGTTTCATTATCTGTCATATTACCACATAAAAGCAATTTTTTGTAATACAGTTATACAGACACAGATCTCGACATAAACACACCGACTCGTGAACAAACACACACAGTCACACACACAGTCACACACACAGTCACACTCACAGAGACACACAAACAGACACACACACACACACACACACACACACACACACACACACACACACACACACACACACACACACACAGCAGAATGCAGTTCGAGAACACATATTTTCCTTCTCAGCCGGAAAGTCATCAAAAATAAAAACAGTCAGCGGCGTTCTCTTACCTGTAAATAGTGGGCGATCTTGCAGGCAGAGCTGTTCTTGCCTTCTTCATAAGTTGTTGATGGGCCGGCAGTGATCTTTTCTTTGGAGCCTGCCGTTTTTTATGCTTAATAAAAAGTTCCCTTTCTAGAGATGAAGCGGTTGTAGGGATCGGATGTACGAGTCTTTACCAAAGACTTTGGTAACAGAATCGACGGTGAATTTTCGTTTCCCTTCGGTCGGTCGTCCGCACAGTTTCATCCACCTTTCACACCTTTTACACCTTTCTAGCCCTTTCCTGGGCTGGGGGAAATAAAGAAACTTTCCTCCTTGCATGTCTGGGCGATGTGCATACCTAGAGTCGCTCGAACACACGCCATAGACGCAGTGTTTATTGACCATTATGGCGAAGCTATGAGTTGATCCAGTTCCAGAGATTTTGCCGAAGCTTCCGGCAGGGACGCTGAAAGGTCAAGGTCAAATCCCCATGGCAAGCGAAACGAAACGTCTTTATTGCAAGTAGAGATTCAAACAAAGCTATGTACCCAGATCATCTAAGAAAGTGATAATAAAACGTTCTGTGTTATTTTTTGATTTTACTATTTGTTGACAAACTTTAGGCCAAAAAAAAAGGTGTGGTTACGGTAACATAGCCCAAAACAATAGGGTAGGTAGGTAGGCAATCACTTTTTTTTTTTTTTACTTTTTTTTCTAATGTGTACAAATTAAACCTACTTGACAGAGAAATAAGTGTGCGACTCGGGCGCTTTCGCTTTCATTGCGTTTTTTGCACTGGTTTTTTTTTTTTTTTTGGACAAATGTAATAAAAAGTGATAGGATCGGCCCCTAAAAATAGGGTAGGTCGGGTTACCGTAACCACACCTATTTTTTTTTTTAGGCCTTAGATACATGCTTTTTACTTTTCGAACCGAGTTGTTTTACAACATGGTGGCCTAGCAAACGATAAGCCAATCAAAGAACGTAACGCACATGTAAAAAAGATAAGCCAATCAGAGAACGTAACGCTGAACTCTTCCATACACTATGGAGTTTGGAGCAGGTACGCTGTGTTCCCAGGCCATATAAGGGTAGCTTTGAACCTGATAGACTGGACCCGTATGCTTAGCTAATAGCTCCATACTAAAGCTCAATAAGGTGGAGAGAGAGAGAGAGAGAGAGAGAGAGAGAGAGAGAGAGAGAGAGAGAGAGAGAGAGAGAGAGAGAGAGAGAGAGAGAGAGAGAGAGAGAGAAGATGCACGCACGCAAGTACACACACAGACACACACACACGCACACACGTGCCTTTTCCCCCGCCTCCGCCCCGACAAACACAACACACATCACTACACTCACAAAACCATCACACATCCCTCCCGTACCTCATTAATCTTCTGATGCAGAACGTCCGCCGACGTCTTCTCGTCTATCAGATTGTGCAGCTCGACGAACTTCTTGGGACTGACCATGGACCCTCTGCTGTCCGAGCTCCTCCAACCGGTGGTCGGGCTGCCGCATATCTTCTTCGGAGTTCCCAGGTTTCTGTCCTTACCCTCCTCCGTGTCCGAAACATCCACATCCGCGTGGTTGTCCTGGGAGCCTTTGTCTTTGGGTAGTAGTTGACCGTTAGTCTTGTCCGGCGATTGGTGTTCCGGACAGGTCTGGGAGGCAGTGGAGGATGTGGGATTGGGCGCGTGCTTGCTGGAGATGATGAAGCGTTTGGGGGTGTCCGGGGCGTAGTTGTCCATCTCGCTCTGAATCCTCACGTCGCCCTTAACAACGACAGTGATCTCGTCGCTGTCTTGGACGATCTCGATGGCCTTGCGCGTGTAACCGCTGCCGGACCGTGGCCCGTTGGAGGAGTTGGATGGTCCGTTCTGCGGAACTTTGGGCGACGTCAGGACGATCTTGGGGGAGCCCCTTGCACCATTGTCCAGCACGGTCTCGCTGCTCGTCCTCTGACTGACAGCCACCACGCTCTCCTCGTATGTACCGTCCCCGTTGATCAGGGTCACACCGGAATCCGCGTACCCGGAATCCGCGCTACCCGTGTTGCCGGAATCCACCCGCACGACGACCTCGCCGTCAATGTAATCCCCGACCTCTACCTCCACTCTGTCTGCCCCGCCGTTAATATTCGTGGCCGAGCCGTTTTCCTTGGCGCCCCCTCCTCTCTTGCTGCCGGGGCTGCCGCTACCGTCGGTAGTGTCGTTCCCTTTGCAGATCTTCTTGAGGGTCTTCACAGGGGACGACGCCTCGTTGCTGGAAGTGAAAGTCCTCCTGATCCTGCCCATGATGGACTCCTGGATGGGCTTGGTGACCCTGATGGTCTTGGGCAGCCCGTTCTCCAGGAAGGTGGTCTCGAGGTGGGTGGTGTAGCCCTCGGGGCCGCGCAGGAGAAGCACGACCGGGGCGCCTATCGGGACGGCCTTGAGGACCTCCACGGCGCTCCCGTAGCTCATCTCGGCCAGGATGATGTCGTTGAGGCGCAGGATGATGTCTCCCACCTGGGTTGACACAAAGAAAGGTGGGCTTGATTAAGATTTAAGATTTAAAAATATTAACAACAAAAACTGCAGCAACAGCAACAGCAGCAGCAGAAACAACAACAACAACAACAACAAACAACAACAAAACAAGTAAAAGAAGAGGTGAAGAAAAATAAAAAGGTCTCTGTGTGTGTGTGTGTGTGTGGGTGTGTGTGTATGTGCGTGTGTGTGTACCTACGTGTGTGTACATGTGTGTATGTTTGTGTGTGTGTGTGTACCTGCGTGTGTGTATGTACCTACGTGTGTGTACGTGTGTGTGTTTGTGTGTGTGTGTGTGTGTGTGTGTGTGTGTGTGTGTGTGTGAGTGTGTGTGTGTGTGCACGCGCTTGATTGCGTGCTTGCGTGCGTGTGTGTCTGTGTGTGTGTACATGTGTGTTTGTGCGTGGGCGTGTGTGTGCTTGTCTATCTGTATGTCAATGTGTTTTTCTGCATGTGTTTTGTACGCTGGCTTGAGATCACGGATGACACAGCAAATGTACACGCAAGTGCGGCTGTGTGTTTGCTGCAACCAAGGCACGCGATCGCATTGATCACAATACAGAAACAACACACAAATACAATAACAAAAGTCATTAAAATTTTACAATAACATAGCAGACTAGACAATGTGAATCATGAACCATTAAATCAATGAAAGAGTAAATAAATAGACAAATAATTAAATAAATACTACGTTTAGCTGTTCAAGTGCGCTCTCTGATAAAAACAAAATACAATAAACTGAAATAACTATTTATGTTGCTGACTTTCGCAGGATTACTCTCTCCTCAGCAAGAAAAAAACAAAACAGAAGTAATTTTGTTCTATCCAAAAAACGAACAAACATTTGTTCGTTTTACTTGAATAAATCCAAGCAAAAAAAATTATTAATGGAGCCACACACACAAAAAACTAATAATAAAATATACAATGTCTTTCAAACAACACAACAAAATAAAAATAAAACCAAATCAAGATTGTCCAAAAACACGTGTACCATTTACTTGAACAAATCCAATTTCCTCAAGTAAAAAATATAAAAAAATTAATAAAGCCAAAACAACCCCCCCCCCCCCCCCCCCAAAAAAAAAATAATAATAATAACAAAAAATCTAATTTTCGCAAAACAAATGTGGCCACTGACCTGTACAAGTCCACTTTCCTCTGCAATACCCGCCGCGACGAGGTCAGCGACCTCCACCAACGGTTTCTGTGTCCGTTGCTTGACCAGAAAGCCCAGGCCGCCATGTTTCTGCTTGATCAGTTTCACGCGGATGGTGTTTGGCAGGGCTTCTGTGGACGTCAGCATTTTGAATGCTCGTTTTTTTAATTTTTATTTGTATATGTAATTATTCACAGGGAAGATGTTTAATGTGAGTCTTGCAAAGTTTCCAACAAGGTTGATTTACTATTTCCAAGAAATTGTCGAAGTTATGGTATCCACTTGTTTTGCCCAAAATCGGTTGAAAAATGTTTAGACCTGTTCAAACTTTCTAAAGAAGAACAAAGTGACAAGGTTACTGACACCTGTTTGAGCACAGAACAAATCCTAGTGGAATGATCTTAAACACAAACTATACACAGATTTCACAACGTCTCCGACGAAAAATCACACCGGATTTTACTTTCACTGTTCACAAAAAATCCACACAAGAAACACACAAGTTGTTCAACAAGGGCGCACACAGTTGTCGGTGAAACTTCACACAATTGTCACCAACTCAGCGGAGTTATTAAGTGGACACTGCATTGTTATTTCGCCAGAGAAAATGCCGCACATGCGTCCAACAACACATCTGGGTATCCGAGTCCAACATACTAACGATGGAATGATGGTCTCGACATGCAAAACCTTACCCTACTTCGAAGTCGAAGAGAGACGCTTCAAAATGTCAAGCCCCTTACAAACAGACAATCAGGTTAGTTCCGATATGACTGCACACAAGCTAATCTCCTCACTGTAAGTCTCGTTTCGTTCTTTTTTTCTCCCTATCCCAAAACACAAACACACACAAAGGCAAATATTGTTTTGCCTCAGGAGGGTGGTTACAGAAGATATCCGTGATCACAACAAAGCTAGTCCAGACATCAGTATTATATCGCACGTCAAAATGATAGCCTTTTCGTTTTGATTTTAACCTGAAGCTGGGGACAGGCCCAAAACTTGCACAGAGCACAGAGGCAGATGTATTTTTCACGGTAATGTGCACGTGCTGCAAAGCGGTGTACTGTGCATTGACACCAATCCGTTTGTGTTGGCTAAGTCGTGATCGAAGGGCCAATGGTAGGAATTACCGCCCTTTGAATGGGTTGTCTCCCTGCCTGCTCGTTGGGTTGTCTTTCCTGCCAGCCGGTGGCGCTCAGGTCAATTCTGCACACAAGCCAGAACATACAGGTCACAATAAGAATGGCGTTGGGTGAGTTTTGTGCAGACACGTCAAGCTCAAAGTAAGAAAATCATCGCTGAAATGGAAACAAAAAGCAAAACTGTCCCCAATTGTAGACCAAACAAACACACAAATAAACAAACAAACAAACAAACAAACAAACAAACAAACAAATCCAAAAAACAAAAACGAAAAACAAACAAACAAACAAACAAAGAGCAGACATTTTGAATCAATGTAAGATGTTAGAAGCAATAGGACCAGAAAACAACAACAAGAAAACATCAGTTCAAATCTGGAGAGGTACGTCAGAGGTCAAACGAAATGATGTGAACAGCAGTTGTGTTGAACAGGAAATAACAACAAAGATGATGATGATGATGATGATGATGATGATGATGATGATGATGATGATGATGATGATGGTGGTGGTGATGATGATGGTGATGACGGCGCTGCTGCTGCTGCTACTGTCAGGCCTGATTAAGATCATTATGATGATGATAATGACAGTCTTGGTGTTGGTGTGGTTTATACAGAAATGGTCTAAAAAGCCTTTAAAAGTCTTTTTTGAAAGAAAATCAGACGCCTTATTTACTCATTCACTGATCGTAACTTCTCAATCAACCTATTTTTGTCTCCTATAATGTCAAATCCTATTCAACAACAGTCAAGCACGAAGACACTCCAAGAAAGAAAAAAACGATTAGGCCTACAATCGTATACTTTGCATCTCATTCAAAGTTCTCTGCACGTATGTAACTATCACCAAGGCAACACGGCAACCAACAACAACGGTCACTGGAATGCAAAAGACCGTCCATTCCGACCTTCAGTCACATGTATGCGTGATATCGTGTCCACCTCCTATCGTGCACGTCAAGTTTTCTCTAAATGTCGTCTGCAAACGAGTCTTCATTTCCGGTACATAAGAAGAGCCAGGCTACTTGTTTGCGTATCAGGATAGCATCGTGTACGTCATTTTGTCCAGACTACGTTCTTTGTGACCAACAGTAAACTTCTCTCTCTCTCTCTCTCTCTCTCTCTCTCTCTCTCTCTCTCTCTCTCTCTCTCTCTCTCTCTCTCTCTCTCTCTCTCTCTCTCTCTCTCTCTTTCTCTCTCTCTCTCTCTACAAAACCTGGTTGCTAGAAGGCGATATTTCAAATATAACTAAAGCATAACGACATGACTTCTACCAGCCAACCCTCGAACTGTACTTCGATCCTCAGATCGATGCTACTGTATTAACTTTTCATGATTAATTATTAGCTGAGCGAACACCCTCTTACAGAACCTGTAATTGTACATGTGGGGTCGCCCTTCTCTTTCAGTCAACATCATTACAGAAGTTAAATACCGTCCATAACTGCCCATCCATTAATTACGTCCATCCTAATCAAGGGTAGGGTTAAAGTGTAAACACACCACACCGCCCCAGTCCCATCTGAAGCGTGGTCCTTTAATTTCCGAGGTTGACGGGTATGCAACCAAACCCACAAACTGATGAACTGGTAAGCAAGAACATGGATATTCAATAAGCCGGAACCTGGATTGGCATTACTGACAGGGCCCCCACCTGTGTTGACAGGGCCCCCACATATATACTGTTCAAAAAAAGAAACGCATAGTTGCTACTTGCCAAATTTGTTTTATTTTTCGAAAAAATTAACAGAAAATCCAATATTTAGATTATTTGTTTGAAATTTGGTATGGACACAGTTGAATGCACACACAGTTCATTTACATCTTCAAATCAATCAGTCAATCAATACGATTGGGTGCCGAGGCTATCAAGTCAGTAGGGGGTGTGACTGCCTTGAGCAGCAACAACTGCCCGGCACCTTCTGGGCATGGACTGGATCAGATGCCGGATATCTTGCTGTGGGATGGTGTCCCACTCCTCCTGAAGTGCCTGCAATAGATCGCGGTGATTTGCCGGCGCTTCTTCTCGCCTGCGCACACGTCTGTCCAATTCATCCCAGAGGTGTTCTATCGGGTTCATGTCTGGCGACATGGATGGCCAGGGAAGCACCTGGACATGGTGGTCGGTGAGGAACTGGGTGGTGAGTCGTGCTGTGTGCGGGCGAGCGTTGTCCTGCTGGAATATGGCATCCTGGTCAGCCAGAAGAGGAAGGGCGTGTGGGCGCAGAATTTCCTCCACGTATCGCTGGGCAGTTATGCGCCCTTGGACGTGCACCAGGGTGCTCCTTCCAGCGGTATTGATCGCCCCCCACACCATGACGCCTCCACCACCTTGAACGGGTGCCTCATCCACACAGTTGGGCGCGTAACGTTCGTTTACTCTCCGGTAGACCCTCCTCCGACCATCATGTCGCTGGAGCAGGAAGTAGGACTCGTCGCTGAACCACACGTGTCTCCAGTGATTCCGGACGGTCCAGCGAAGGTGCTGGTTGCCCCACTGCACTCGGTTCTGGCGATGGCGGCGGGTGAGGACAGCTCCTCTGTGAGGTCTGCGAGCTCTCAAACCAGCTTCATGCAGGCGGTTCCGCACGGTCTGGTCCGATAATCGGTGTGGCCCGGGGAGAGCCTGGACAGAAGATGAGGCCGACCGGAAGCGGTCGTGAGCAGCAGTTGTCGCCCTTGGTCTTCCCGCTCGTGGCAAGTCAGCAACGGAGCCAGTGGCTTGAAACCTGACCCACAGTCTTCTGATGGTGCTCTGGGACACGTGGAAGTGCCTGGCGATTGCACTTTGACTTTGGCCTGCTTGTAAACGACCCAATGCAATTTGGCGGTCTTCTCTGCTCAATCGGGCCATCTTTCGTCGCTGAATTGTCGTCTGATTTCTTTGTGGCGAACAATCCGCTTTTATGGGTTTTGGAAGACATGGTGAGAGCTCAATATTCCCCGAGTTTCACGAGATTACACTGAAGCATGACGAGTGGTCATGCCAAATGAGCAATTTTGACATTGTAGCCACTGATAACGCATGCGTCACGTGCAGAGCTCACTTGTGGCAATGGACGAAAGGTCGACGACCAGATAAACATTTTCTGCAGTTTGGTGGATATCCTTGTAGCCATATAACTAAATTAACCAAATATTACAAGCTATGCGTTTCTTTTTTTGAACAGTATATATCAAACCAACCTCCTTCCCACTACCAGCACTAGCCTGACATACTCAACATCCACCAAATTATTTTCGGAACAAAATCTTTTTTGTTTTTGAACAAGAATAATGATAATTACTTATTTTCTTTCCCATATTGGGTGTTGGCTAGCCCAGATAAAATCTGTACACTCAGAAACTTGAGTGACCTCATTTCTGACACTATGACATCATAACGTGATGTCATCACCAAGAGTAGCCAAGACTGACCAAATCAAACAATGACATCATAGCTTAATGAGGTCAAGACTTATACCCTTGATAGCTCAGTGGACATTTTCAGTGGTCAAAATCTTTTCCAGCGAACATTTTCCTGCTGGGATTCTAAAATTTGATGAAATTGAAAACAAGCCAAATTTTGGTCATGCCTGCTGATTACCAACACCTACAATTTAGTTAAATTTAGAGGCTTTTGCTCCCAAAATAACTGACAAAACCTCAATGTAAAGCTTTTTACAAACATGACCCCATTGTGACCCCAAAATGTGACTGGGGTCAACCAAACTACGGTCACGTCGATAGATTATCAATGCCTTCAAGTGTTCAAAGTCTCAAAGCTCTAGCTTCAAAAACGCATGAGATAACTTTAAATGTTAAGTTATAATGAATCAAACATGACCCCCCCCCCCCCCCTGTGACCCCAAAACTTGACGAGGGTCAATCAAACTTACGTCAAGTCGGAAGATTATCAAACCCTAGAAGTGTGAGTATCAAAGCGGTAGCTTCAATAACATCTGATATAACCTCAACGTTAAGTTTTATAAAACGAACATGACCCCGCTGTGACCCCCAAATTGGACGAGGGTCAACCAAACTGGGGTTACTTCGTGAGATCATCAAACCCTAAAAGTTTCGGCCGGCCGCCCGGCCATACCACCGGACACATATGAATCCTAATACTCACCAATTACTCAGGTGAGTCAAAAACTATAAATGGAGGGCAGTCTCTATGATCTGAAAAAGCACTTTGACCTTAGCATTTCTGCAATTTACAGACATGTGCACTTTGATCTTAGCAAAAACTGGGACCCCACACACGATTTTGTTTTCATGCGATCAAGGACCTCCACATTCTTGTTTTTGTTCACAATACAAAGATGGGTAGCTGGTAACCTCCCGAAATGTTTCAGAGTGTACAATAGATCGAGGGAATGCACAAAAAGCTGCCTGAAAGAATTGCACTTTGACCTTAGCATGGGTGCACTTTGACCTTAGCATTTGATTCGAATTTTTCATAGACGTTTCTGGCTAAACCAAAGAACTGAGCATAGTAGGAATGAAGGAGGGATAAGCTAGCATCGTAAGAAACATAATCTAATTGATAGTAGTTATGAATGGCTGGTATATATTGAATACTAAGTGAAAATCCTACCTTCCAGCCCGCCAACACTTCGACTCGAGGGCCCGTATCGTACCACGTGACCGCACGTATACTGAACTTGCCTTAGCTTCCTTCTACGGTGTGCGTTTCATCGAATATCCGGTTATTAGCCAATGAGCGCATCGCACTACTATATCCTCGGACCTCCGACAATCATCATTCCCACAGGATCTAAGTGGTTTAAAAACATGCAGCGGACAGGCAGCTAAACATAAAAGGTACAGATAGTTAGAACATTCATTTATCCTGGCATTTGTAAAGTTACAAAGATTCTCGACATTGGCAATTATTATTTGCATAATTTTTTTTCTGAAGATAGTGGAGCAAGACACGAAGCTGAGTGACATACCTTGTTGTCTTTCTATGAAAGTAGTGGTCCAGTGAACGATACCTTCCGCCTGTGATTGCATAAAACCTTTGATGACGCTCAGCCTACAGCAAACAATGGATACACGTTCCATACCTGACTCCCATATATACCTCCTCGACAGTTCGATACGTTCTGTGTCACGGATGATACCAAACAACCCATACCGATCACAGGTTGTTGTTCCCTGTGTGTTGATGCTGTGCAGAAGATGGACAGTACATGACAATCACTATATCATATGGACGTGTAGAAGTATAAGTTACAGCTCCATGGTATCGCCTGATATTAAATTTTTGTCGAGACTGGGTCAATGAATATGATGACGTCACTCGAGGCTCTGCCGAGAGTGACGTCATTATATTCTTTCACCCCGTCGAGACAAAATATCACGCGATACCATGGATGGACGGAGCCGTAACGTATATATGGCATGACCAAAGTAAAGAGAATTTGTCATGGGATGTGGAAACAAATCATTGGAAATTCACCATGGGCAATCAACCCAAGCCTAGAAGTTGTAGAACTATATTTTGTTTCAGTCTTGGCAAGGCTAGTTTTGTCCAGTTCCGGAAAAGACATCATGAATACACCAGTTAACGGTTTCGGCACTTACATGGTACAAAGAAGGAAAACTCACGTGATACCCAAAGCGATTCTGGTTGGACGAGAAATTTCGTCGAGCAACCGCTGCATCGTCTGCTCAACGTGATGGTAGCAATTGAACGGGACGGTGTGTGTTCCTCTACGTTATAACACAAACCTCACGTTACATCCAAATTAGAGATGGCGTCAACATGCTGTGTTATTGGTTGCAGTAATGGGAGTAACCGACTTAAAAAAAATGGTGGTCGTAAGATTGCAAAATTCATTACGTGCCTCGACGGTCGTTAGTGTGTGGTTGCGAATCACCATTCAGGTGGGCATTTGTTATCGTCTGTGTGTCGTGTTTTGACAAACTTTTAGTACGACTGATGTGAGCCGAATTTATTGGGGAAAGTTCAATGAATGCAAAAAGGTATGCCAAATAGTAGTGTGTCATGTTTCCTTTGCGTTGGGTTGTGGTGAAATACACAGCGGTCATCTGTTTGCGAGTTGCCTGGAACACGGTTTTTGGCTCACGTAAGTGTAGCCTATGCGATGCTAACTTTTGTCTGTCTGTGCGTGCGTGCGTGCGTGTGTGTGTGTGTGTGTGTGTGATAGAAACTTTAACATTTCCGAGTCTATGGATAAAGCTCGCATAAGAAGATTACGTCTCGGTCAAAAGTGTTTGACGTGTGTGATAGAAACTTTAACATTTGAAGACGTCACATTATGACGTAAGAGGGTTAGACGTCACGCGAAGGAATTACTGAAAGTCTCGGTCATTGTTATTGTGAGCGGGCCGAGACTAGTTGGCAGATCTAGTGTCTCGCTTTCTTGCACAGTTTCACCTATGCTTACTGTGTGTGTGTGTGTGTGTGTGTGTGTGTGTGTGTGTGTGTGTGTATGTGTGTGTGTGTGTGTGTGTGTGTTTATGTGTGACGGAGTGATTGAGTTTGTGTTACTGTTTGTCGATTTCTTACGTGAGCCTTGAAGGCTTCGCCTCTTGTTTAATAACATCTCTCGATCTTCATATATTTTGTCATGTGAATAAGAACAGAACAAGTTCGTCAAACATATTTCTTATTTTTTCTGCATTGAATGAATTTACAACCGCCTTCTTGTTAATTGTTTATTCATAAAGACTACTTGTACCGAAGAAAATGTTTCCCCCTTTCAACGGGTGGAGTAGTGCGCCGGAGTAGTGTCCCTTGCGTAGAAACGTGGGCGAAGAACACGATCTGCGCATGCGGTGAAATCAACCGGAAAAGGAAAAAGACATAAACATGCCGAAAAACGATATACGCATCACCCGGAAAAGGAAATAGGTCGAATCTGCTCGCGATAAAAGAAGTGCGCATGTGCGAAATCTAAAATGGCCGCGGAACTGTTAACTGTCTCGTGTTTCCTACAGGCGAGCAAAGGCGAGAATACACACCGGTGACACTGTGACGGTTCCCCTACGCTTTGTGTTCGGTGCCCTGACCCTTTGTGTTCGGTTCCCACTCGGTTCCCACACGCCAAAATTCGCGGACAAAACATCCATTTATGGTAGTATTACGCAATGTTGCTCTCTGAGAATGGTCTTGTTAGATCTGTGAGTGTTTACACTACATGCCTAGGTGCTGTTGGATTGAAGGTTTTTGATATTTTAGCCGTTATTAGGTAGAATGCCTTCCACTTTACTGCAAAACTGCATAATTCGTAGCATCGGCAAGAAATATCCTACCAAAAAATGCCTGCTTGGAACTGTCGTTGGTCCAGCAAAAAGTTCAACATGTCTGTAGCAGACAGCCCAAGTTTCAAGATTGTAGGGCCATCCAAACAGCCGTAATAATAAAAACAACAAAAGTAGTCAGTGAAATTGGCTGTGTTCGGTCCCCCCACACTTTTGTGACGTAGGCGTGACGGTTCCCATAATTCATTGTGTCGGTCCCCACTTTCTGTGTCGGACCCCACTTTCGACCTAATTTCTCTGTGACGGACCCCACAACCAGCCTATTTTGTGTCGGTCCCCACACCTTCTTGGATTTATGACTTGCCGGTTACTTGTATCATTGTATTCATTGAATCTAATTGTCTCGGAGTTATTTTTCAGCAAAAACCGGCAAGGCAGCACCTTTTGTGATACCAAGTAAGTCAGATGACATCAGTATGTGTGTGTGTGTGTGTGTGTGTGTGTGTGAGAGAGAGAGAGAGAGAGAGAGAGAGAGAGAGAGAGAGAGAGAGAGAGAGAGAGAGAGAGACTAACTTTATTAGTTTATGCCACAAATAATATATAACATTATTTATCTCTGGGACGGTTCCCAGTATACCAGCAAATTATGTGTTGATCCACCGACACCTTCTTGAACTGGCCTTCCCAATATCTACTCTTAGTCTTACGGCCTTGGAGATATGCAATTTGGCACATTTTTAAAATAAAAGATCCACCTGTCGTATGTGAGATTCAGTTTTCAGAGCAAAATGCTGCCCAGGGACTTCTAGTGGTGATTGAAAAAAAAAAAAGAGTACTTGCCTGTGTCAAGTATGTGTCTTTATCCACGCTTGTTGTAAGAGGCAACTTTTCCCAGCTCCTTGTGTTCATGACTGCTTTCTCTTAAAATTAATTACTTTATGACAGTCAGAATACAATGGAACAAGGCTACATAAACCCTGACAGCCTACGACAACGGCCCGACTAAGGCTCAACACCGCGCCAATAAATTCAGCATTGGGCCAATGTTGGGCCATGATTGCTCCGTTTTCGGAGGCTATCAGGGTCAAAGATACATATTCGTAAACTAGTAAAATACATGTTCAGCATCATCAGCAATACCACAAAAGGATTAAAACAAGAAATTCCTCCGATAGGAACTACACCCCCGTCAAAGGGAAATAACCTTCTCAGTTGGTGGCAGTGAGAATGGTTATTTCCCTTTGACCAACGGGGGTGTCCGTCTATACCAGGCCTTGTATAATTTTAATCCACCAATAACTCCCTAACCGTGTGTTTGACTGGTCCCAATTTTTGTAAGGACCGTCTCAGGAATGTATAGAACCTGTTCACCAAGTTTGGTGACGATCGGTCCGTTCATTCTTGAGATCTACTTGCGAACACAAACACATCGAGTGAAACCTATACACACCCCTATACCGGGGGTGTAAAAATCCTATTAGCTGTATGTCAGCGGCACAATGCAACCAGAACCAGCGTTTATGTGGAGTGATCGGGTGCTGGTCACTACCGCGAGCGTCACTACCGCGAGTACCACTACCGCGTCTCACACTAAAGTTGTGTTTCCGTGCCCGCGACAGCGTTTTTCCAGCGGTGCGACGAAAATCAAGCACATAGAAAATGACCAGGAGTGCTTCCACACGCGCGACGCGTTAGCGGCGCGACAAGCGGCAAGCGACGCGATTTTTTTGAAAGGGTCCTGGAGCGATTTTTTCGCGTTGTCGCGCGGCAACGCGGGAGTTTACAGATTTTACCGCATGTTTAAAACGCAAGTACGGAAACACGTCACGCGTTTGCGCGCGTTTTCTTTTGTCGCTGCCGCTGTCGCGGGTACGGAAACAGAACTTACCGCGAGTACGACACTACCGCGAGTACGACACTACCGCGAGTATAACACTACCGCGTGTCACACTACCGCGAGTATAACATTACCGCGTGTCATTTTATGACTTCCATGGCTGAAGGCAAAGGTTGAAATGTTTCCTTGAAATATAAAACAAAAAGGCCTGGTCTGTTCTCTGAACACTAATTCAATGTTTGTCATGCTAACCAAGAACTCAAAACGATCAGAACACACTATCAGAATACATATAGAATGGGTTGCTTCCAATCAAAGCCGTTAGAACACAAACTCACAAGAAGTAAGTTTGCATGCGTTCTCTCTACGGTTATGGTACTCGCGGTTGTGGTACGCGCGGTAGTGTGACACGCGGCAGTGTTATACTCGCGGTAGTGTCGTACTCGCGGTAGTGTGACACGCGGTAGTGTTACCCGCGGTACTGTCGTACTCGCCGTAGTGTGACACGCGGTAGTGACGCTCGCGGTAGTGTCGCATAACCGGAGTGATCTGGAAAGGTGTCAATCTCTCTCTCTCTCTCTCTCTCTCTCTCTCTCTCTCTCTCTCTCTCTCTCTCTCTCTCTCTCTCTCTCTCTCTCTCTCTCACTCTCTCTCTCTCTCTCTCTCTCTCTCACACATACACACACACACACACACACACACACACACGCACGCACACACACACACACACATACTGATGTCATCTGACTTACTTGGTATCACAAAAGGTGCTGCCTTGCCGGTTTTTGCTGAAAAATAACTCCGAGACAATTAGATTCAATGAATACAATGATACAAGTAACCGGCAAGTCATAAATCCAAGAAGGTGTGGGGACCGACACAAAATAGGCTGGTTGTGGGGTCCGTCACAGAGAAATTAGGTCGAAAGTGGGGTCCGACACAGAAAGTGGGGACCGACACAATGAATTATGGGAACCGTCACGCCTACGTCACAAAAGTGTGGGGGGACCGAACACAGCCAATTTCACTGACTACTTTTGTTGTTTTTATTATTACGGCTGTTTGGATGGCCCTACAATCTTGAAACTTGGGCTGTCTGCTACAGACATGTTGAACTTTTTGCTGGACCAACGACAGTTCCAAGCAGGCATTTTTTGGTAGGATATTTCTTGCCGATGCTACGAATTATGCAGTTTTGCAGTAAAGTGGAAGGCATTCTACCTAATAACGGCTATAATATCAAAAACCTTCAATCCAACAGCACCTAGGCATGTAGTGTAAACACTCACAGATCTAACAAGACCATTCTAAGAGAGCAACATTGCGTAATACTACCATAAATGGATGTTTTGTCCGCGAATTTTGGCGTGTGGGAACCGAGTGGGAACCGAACACAAAGGGTCAGGGCACCGAACACAAAGCGTAGGGGAACCGTCACAGTGTCACCGGTGTGGAATATCTCGCGGCGAGCGCCCGCGTAGCTAGCAGGCTATGAAACGCCTTTATTGACCCCCCGCGGGTTAGGGGAAAGAATTTACCCGATGCTCCCCAGCATGTCGTAAGAGGCGACTAACGGATTCTGTTTCTCCTTTTACCCTTGTTAAGTGTTTATTGTATAGAATATAGTCAATTTTTGTAAAGATTTTAGTCAAGCAGTATGTAAGAAATGTTAAGTCCTTTGTACTGGAAACTTGCATTCTCCCAGTAAGGTAATATATTGTACTACTTTGCAAGCCCCTGGAGCAAATTTTTGATTAGTGCTTTTGTGAACAAGAAACAATACACCAGTTAACAGTTTCGGCACTTACATGGTACAAAGAAGGAAAATTCACGTGATACCCAAAGCGATTCTGGTTGGACGAGAAATTTCGGTCGAGCAACCGCTGCATCGTCTGCTCAACGTGATGGTAGCAATTGAACGGGACGGTGTGTTTTCCTCTACGTTATAACAAAAACCTCACGTTACATCCAATTTAGCGATGGCGTCAACATGCTGTGTTATTGGGAGTAACCGACTTAAAAAATGGTGGTCGGATGATTGCAAAATTCATTACGTGCCTCGACGGTCGTTAGTGTGTGGTTGCGAATCACCATTCAGGTGGGCATTTGTTATCGTCTGTGTGACGTGTTTTGACAAACTTTTAGTACGACTGATGTGAGCCGAATGTATTGGGGAAAGTTCAATGAATGCAACAAGGTATGCCAAATAGTAGTGTGTCATGTTTCCTTTGCGTTGGGTTGTGGTAAAATACACAGCGGTTATCTGTTTGCGAGTTGCCTGGAACACGGTTTTTTTAATAACATCTCTCGATCTTCACATATTTTGTCATGTGAATAAGAACAGAACAAATTCGTCAAACATATTTCTTATTCTATCTGCATTGAATGAATTTACAACGTCCTTCTTGTTAATTGTTTAATCATAAAGACCACTTGTACTGAAGAAAATGTTTCCCCCTTTCAACGGGTGGAGTAGTGCGCCGGAGTAGTGTCCCTTGCGTAGAAACGTGGACGAATAACACGATCTGCGCATGCGGTGAAATCAACCGGAAAAGGAAAAAGACATAAACATGCCGAAAAACGATATGCGCATCACCCGGAAAAGGAAATGGGTCGAATCTGCTCGCAATACACAAGTTAACAGTTCCGCGGCCATTTTAGATCTCGCACATGCGCACTTCTCTTATTTCGAGTTCCGGGTGATGCGCACATAGTTTTTCGGCATGTTTATGTCTTTTTCCTTTTCCGGTTGATTTCACCGCATGCGCAGATCGTGTTATTCGCCCACGTTTCTATGCAAGGGACACTACTCCGGCGCACTACTCCACCCGTTGAAAGGGGGAAACATTTTCTTCAGTACCAGTGGTCTTTATGATTAAACAATTAACAAGAAGGACGTTGTAAATTCATTCAATGCAGATAAAATAAGAAATATGTTTGACGAACTTGTTCTGTTCTTATTCACATGACAAAATATGTGAAGATCGAGAGATGTTAATAAACAAGAGGCGAAGCCTTCAAGGCTCACGTAAGAAATAGACAAACAGTAACACAAACTCAATCACTCCGTCACATACACACCCACACACACAGTAAGCTTAGGTGACACTGTGCAAGAAAGAGAGACACTAGATCTAGATCTGTCTGTGTCTGCATGTTAGTCAGGTCGTCATTTCCCGATTTTGACCTTAACCCCTCAAAAAATACCTCGGAGAATGTTTTGACTGTTTTGAACTCTGTGATGTCTGTAGATTACAGATCCGACGGATGACACTCTGTCATCTTTGGGCATTTTGATGTATTCAAGATGGCGGACAAGATGGATTCCAGACTGCAAAATAGTCGAAACTGCATGCTATAAACTAGCAGAACTGTATTTATTTATGTTTTCCGGGAGATAAAACGGGAGTTAATATGCATAACAACAATTACATGATTAGCAGACACTATAACCCGAATGGCTGGTCTGTTGAGGGACCGTTAAAACTGGTTAACGGAGCAGGATGATATAGTTAGTTTTTTCAGTTACAGCTAATGGTTTAAGCTTATATGTGTTGTGGGCTTTGATTACTGTTGCACTTTGCTTGACCTTCATCGCATTTCAAGGTCATATGAATGTCAAATGTTCATTCAAATGATAAAGGATTATACTATTTTTGAAGATAAAATGACGAAATGTCTTCTTAAAACTTGCCATGAATAAAAACGTTCACCAACACTGAAGGTCACACGTTTTCAAGGTCAAACAATTTCAAGGTCATATATTTTAATGTCTGCAAAACCATCACTTAGCACGTGCATCACTACAAAGATCACTGTCAAGAAGACGAAGCTGAGATTGTATGGCAATGTAACAAGAACAGGCGGGCTCTCCAAGACCATCTTACAGGGTATGGTGCGCGGAAAGAGAAGATAGAGAAGACAAATAAACAGAGGGACAGATATCATTACAGAGTGGATTGGGAAATGTTTTGCAACTTCCCAAAAATTGCTCACAGCCGCCAGAGGTGGAGACAGCTTATGAAGCGCTCGTCGTTGAAGTGACCCTACCATCCTGGTGGGTTCCAGAATCAATGAGTGACTTGGTCGGTGAGCAAGCAGAAAACAACTTAATCCTGGAAAAGTGGCTGTAATACCCAGAATAACTTAAAGTTATCTTGTGCTCTTTTTAAAAAAAGATCTAGTCAGGTGAGGAATGTATACATCAGACGAAAGGCCTTGTAAGGTGTCACAGCGCCAAGCGATTGACACCATATACACAGTGTTGTGTCAGTTAGTGACGCCCCGAGGAGGTGTATTAGGCGTCATGTCAAGAGGCTAAACCTGATGTACCATGTCTCATATATACAAAAGACCTCTATCTCATAACGTAAAGGTCATGGCGACGAACCAGGGATACTGGTTAGTATGCACTTTACCTCGCCGATGACCACACAGGATGATGTGTAGTTTACCACTCCAGATGACCAGGCGGGATGACCACGCTGGTTTACCACACAAGATGACATGGTCATGCAGTGAGTTTCCAGTTTGAGGGCAGCCACCATCGATCCTTTTTTCAATTGCCGAAATGGTAGCGGATGACTATGCCTGATGACCAATAAATGACCACGCCCGATGATTACGCAGGATGTCATGTAGATTACCAGTACGGGTGACCGGTGAGAATTGCCAGTGCGGATGACCAGTGTGGATGACCTGTGCAGATGACCATGAAGGATGACCAGTGCAGATGACCAGTGCGGATTACCGGTGCGGATGTCCAGTGCAGATGAGCATGAAACATGACCAGTGCGGATGACGAGTGCGGATGATTAGTGCGGATGACCAGTGCAGATTATCATGGACGATGACTAGTGCAGATGACCAGTACAGATGATCATGAAGGATGACCTGTGCGGATGTCCAGTGCAGATGATCATGAAACATGACCAGTGCGGATGACGAGTGCGGATGATTAGTGCGGATGACCAGTGCAGATTATCATGGACGATGACTAGTGCAGATGACCAGTACAGATGATCATGAAGGATGACCTGTGCGGATGACCAGTGCAGATGATCATGAAGGATGAATAGTGCGGATGACCGATGCGGATGATCACAAAAGGATGACCAGTGCGTATGACCGCAAATGATGACCAGTGTGGATGACCGATCCAGATGACCAGTGCTGGTGACCGGTGAAGGTGACTGTTGCACATACCCAGTGCGGATGACTACGATGGATGACCAGTGCGGATTTGTGCAATTTCCAAGGAGTAGACATCGACATAAGATGGTACACGCCCATTGACCGACTGCGCAACCACAGCATGCTGTTGCACATGGTAAATTTCTCCACAGCCACACTTCAAAATTAGCATGACTTTAGTTGGTGTAGGTTCTACTCCAGGCGGTTTTCTGCCCATCCTACAACCACCCAGAGTCAACCGGATCAAGATTTGGAAGATCCCCGTAGAATTGCAATACAGCCCTTTTCAGATGGACGTTCAGCAATGGGTTGATGTGGGCGGTAGTTTTTGATTTATGTGGACTGGTGCTTGGAGGTTCTAGCTAGCCAGGTTTCATATCTCTTACGTGATATGTTGTTTGAGATTTTGCACCTGTAGCACTCGCTTACAAACTGCGACATTTGCTGAAAAACTTCACCGATTTTCACACATGGATCTTCTGCAGAGAAATTAAGCACTCCTACGAACACACTGGTTAATGAACAGCTGTCACCAGATGGCATACGCTTCCATCTAAAATAGCTCTATCGTCTGGTAAACAATCAAATCGGAGAAAACTAGTCTCTCACGATGTTCTTTGATCATCGCCCGCCATTTTGTAAGATCAATTTACAAGTTTTATCTTCGACAGTGAAACCTGTGCTTTGGAACACCATACGCACTAATCACAAGTCCACGAATAACACAGGTTTCACATCTTCTCAGCCTGGATGTAATTCCATACACACTCATGTGCAAATTGTTTCCATTTAGCAGAATGAAACACGTCAAATGCCTTTGTCTTTTTTCTTGGAAGAGGAGCTCAAGTACGGACACGGACAACACTACAGGCCATACTGTACGTGTCGTCATATTACTCATTACGTTTTCCCGACGTCATGAAGTTATGACGCCATTCTAGCCCTTTTTTCTATGGAATGCCTTTTGTGTCTAAACAAAAAAATCAACATTTGCTAATTTTCCTATAATTAATTTTGTCTCAATTTGCCCAAGGATTTAAATATGTCATCCTGCGGATTTGTAAACTTCAGGAGTTAAACTACCCAAAACCATTAAAACATTTTCCGAGGTATTTTTCAAGGGGTTATTGCCCTGCCGTAAGGACTATGTAGCCTACTTTCAGGGACACGACTGCCAAATAGTCTCGGCCCGCTCAAAATAACAATGACCGAGACCACACACACCACGCGAGAGAGAAAGACTACAGGGAGGCATGCCGTCATGATGCATTAATTGACGTCAAACACTTTTGACCGTGACGTAATCTTATGCGAGCTTTATCCATAGTCTTGGATAACCACTCACACATAGACTCGGAAATGTTAAAGTTTCTACCACAGACATACACACACACGCACACACGCACACACGCACAGACAGACAAAGTTACGATCGCATAGGCTACACTTCGTGAGCCAAAAACCGTGTTCCAGGCAACTCGCAAACAGATAACCGCTATGTATTTCACCACAACCCACAAAGGAAACATGACACACTACTATTTGGCATACCTTTTTGCATTCATTGGACTTTCCCCAATAAATTCGGCTCACATCAGTCGTACTAAAAGTTTGTCAAAACACGACACACAGGCGATATCATAACAAATGCCCACCTGAATGGTAGTTCGCAACCACACACTAACGACCGTCGAGGCACGTAATGAATTTTGCAATCTTCTGACCCCCATTTTTTAAGTCGGTTACTCCCATTACTGCAACCAATAGCACAGCATGTTGACGCCATCGCTAATTTGGATGTAACGTGAGGTTTTTGCTATAACGTAGAGGAAAACACACCGTCCCGTTCCATCACGTTGAGCAGACGATGCAGCGGTTGCTCGTCGAAATTTCTCGTCCAACCAGAATCGCTTTGGGTATCACGTGAGTTTTCCTTCTTTGTACCATGTAAGTGCCGAAACTGTTAACTGGTGTATGGTGTGCAAAAGTTCGTGCTATCTGAATTAGTCGATGACACTGAAACTGTGGGTGCACAAAGCTGCCAAGACCACAGAAAAATAATGCAAGCAGCCGCAACCAAACTCCAATCGACGTCCCCGACGACTACATTGAGCGGAATGTGAACTTGTGGAAATTACGGTGCCACGATACAACGAGTGTCAGTTCCGAAGCCACTTTCGGATGAACAGGGACGTTGTTCAGGTAAGAATTCTTTATCTATTTAAGTTTACTCTTTATTAACATGCTAGTCACCCATTGCGTGATTACATTAATTGGAAAACTCATCAACTGCTGTTAGTGTACTTTTTTAGGGCCGTTATTTTACACTGGAGCCCACCCGTCCCTAGCGCCAAGTCTACTTTAAACGGCAATCTAAGAAACTCACTTGTACTTGTAGGTTCACTTTGCGGGTGACATGTATTCCCTGTCTTTGGTGTTGTTTTAAGTAAAGCACGATTCTCCCTTAGTCCAGAACCTGCACGTCATTTTCACTGCGTCATATTCCCTGTACATTTACGTCTACTGTCTTGGTAAACCCAACCCTCCTAGTGGTCTCATTTTTTTTGTAACACCCCCCCCCCCCCCCCCTTTCCTGTTTTATCAAAGACCCCTTTTTATCCCCGAGTACGCTAGTACTAGGTAGGGAGGCCCACTGTCGTAAGCGTGAACAGACCACAGAAGGCCATTTTTAGAGTGCTGTAAACAGCTTGAAAATTGAGCAATGTTCTTATAATTTAGGTTGTAAATGTAAACGTACTTGTAGAAACGCTGTGGAAAGTTTGAAGCCTGTTAGAATTATACATTTGGAGGTATTGGACTGTAAAGTCAGGCAAATATGCGCTTTTTCACAACTGAGAAGTTCGTGTACAGGGCGACAAATTAAAAAAAAAACATAAGAAATAACCTTTTCGGTTTTATTTTATAAAACAGATTGCAGCAAACACAAATGTATCAAAGTTAAACCAATAAATGCAATAAAAAGGGTTTTATAGCCGATTGCAATTTTAGGCTATATTGACGTCATCACACGAAATTTAAGAAACGCTAACAAGCAAATCTTCAGTGGTTTTACAGGTAAAGATGTCATACGATATATCAAATTGAAGATCTCTTTGTGTACAATTCAGCTGTCATACTTTTGATGCCGTATAATCAAAACTTAACAAATTAAGCTTGAAAATCAATATTTTGGAAAATAATAAATTTAAATTAAAAACTATAAAATGTATTAATGTTCCACAATGTCAATCTTTAAAAACATTTGTGACCTCACATGTTAGCATATTTCCACACATTGAACGATAATAATGTTACTTCCAGACAAGAAAACACCGACAACAGCACAAGTTTGCAGTTATGCGTTATATTTTAATCTGCCTGACTGCAAAAGTGTGTGTTTCTTCCTTAAGGGGGCAGGGTCACCCAAAATCCGGTACCAAAATTGCAAAAAATTGTATCTCAGGTTCTATTGGGTATTTTTACTTCAAATTTGGCCAAGACATACAGGAAGGGTTCTAAAATAAATCTGTACAGTCTAATTGGTGATATAACTTTGCTTTTTTAGTAAAAATGTAGAATAAACATATATTTTATATTGTGCGAAAATAAAAAAAAGCCATAATTGTCAGAAACATAGTGGCTTTGGATTTATATCAGCATGTCTGATTTTTTTCATGACTGCTTTTGACTGTCTTGCCTGTGGCTGGTACCAAAATCGTATTTGTACTCATCAGAACTGTTATCATAACGCATGGGCCAAATTTTCGAAAAAATATTAGTACAATAATAAAAGACAAATACCTGTATTTTCTCTGTTTACTTTCAATCTGCTTGATTTTAGTACCGGCCATAGATACCACATCAAAGAATAAGTGTGCAAAATTTCAAGACAATTGGTAAACATGTAATAAAGTTATGAGAAACAGAGTGTGTCTGATGCGCGATTTTTGATGAAAGTTTCGCGTGCAGATTTTTTTATGTAATTTTGTGTTGTGTTGACACACACACATACCTTTTTTGAAAGCACATATCTCACGAATGCCTTTGTGTATCGAGAAAAAATAAACAGTGTCTGAAAGAGGAGAAATCAAACTTTAAAATAAGCCTAAACACTTTTGTGTTTGCCAAAAAACCGATTTTTTTCGATTTTTGATGAAAGTTTCGCGTGCAGATTGGTCATGTAATTTTGTGTTGTGTTGACACACACATACCTTTTTTGAAAGCACATCTCACGAATGCCCCTGTGTAGGGAGAAAATATAAACTGTGTCTGAAAGAGGAGAAATCCAACTTTAAAATAAGCCTAAACACTTTTGTGTTTGCCAAAAAACCCAATTTTTTTCAAAATCTGGGTGACCCTGCCCACTTAACCTGTATTTCCGCGATTATATATAGCACACTATGTGTATGCAAGTGTGTATATCCCTGTATGTATGTATGTATGTATGTATGTATGTATGTATGTATGTATGTATGTATGTATGTATGTATGTATGTATGTATGTATGTATGTATGTATGTGTGTGTATGTATGTATGTATGTATGTATGTATGTATGTATGTATGTATGTATGTATGTATGTATGTATGCTTATGTGTGTATGTGAATATCTCTCTCTCTCTCTCTCTGTCTCTGTCTCTGTCTCTCTCTCTCTCTCTCTCTCTCATACACCCCCACACACACAATATCTGTTATCCTTGTTGCGGTGCAATTAAGGTTAGGTATCCAGCATGACAAAATCCCCAGCAATGCAATAATGACACAAACAACAGATTTTCAAAAAAAACCTTTCACAGCCACAAAACAGAAATTGTCCAATCAATGAAATGTAACAAATACAATTGCAGAACATAACAAAGAAACATTTAAATATAACATCAGGTATTTAGCGCCAAAAAGTGAGATCATTAGTTATGAGAAGCAATTAAGAACAATAAACAATTCAGCGCCATAAAAGTCATTTCAAGTCATCAGTCACACTTTAAATTTCAAAAATCGTCGGGAAATTAATTCAGCATTATAACAATACCATCAATAAACACACAAGCATGAAGATAAAGCAGAACAGACCGAAATTGTAGCACAGAAATGAATTCTGCAAACATATCGCGATCAAAGAAGAACACCAGGTGACTAAGTGTATCAAACCTATCGTCAAACAGACATAACACATTCAATGAGATGTACCTACAGATCAGGTAATTCGTGCTACAAAACCCAGTGCAGATCATAGTCTAAAAGACATCGAGATATTACTAAATCATACAGTACTTCAGCGCCATACTTCTCTTCTTCTTCTTCTGCGTTCATAGGCTGAAACTCCCACATACACTCGTGTTTTTGCACTAGTGGGTTTTTACATGCATGGTCGTTTTTACCCCGCCATCTAGGCAGCCATACGCCGCTTTCTGAAGAAGCATGCTGGATATTTTCGTGTTCCTATAACCCACCGAACTCTGACATGGATTACAGGATCTTTTCCGTGCGCACTTAGTCTTGTGCTTGCGTGTACAGTCCCCGGCGAAAGAAACGCAACTCATTCGCGCCCATTGTTGCGAGTGATTTTTCGTCATTTTTAAATTGTCGTAAAATGTGAACCAGATAAGATAAATCAAAACGAAAAACAGATTCGTAGAGGATATTTTACTGGCTCCACGACAAATGCATAGTATCTAATCGTTTTTATCTTTTACTTGTTTATAAATTGTTTTATACAGGGTAGGGGTCAAGCGAGTCGTGATTGCAGGCAAACGTGTCTCTTCAACATGCTACAAAAATCGTAAACATGAATATTATTTTAACAAGGTAAAGACATTTTTTGAGGAAATTCATTTCTCAACAACACAATTTAATTAGAATTATTCGCCAAAGACGAATTTTTTTCTGCAAAGATCACTTAGACACTTGGTCACAAATAGCACCTGTTTTTCAAAGAAATCATCACGTCGATTCCGTGCGAATGAGCTTTTGCCAAACAACCCTTTGTAACACTGTCTAAGTGATTTTTGCTAATATTTTGGAGTCTTAAACGATAAGCCATCAGCATGTCTGCAAATAAGTTGACCTGGGAGATGGAAAAAATCTCCACACTTAACCCACCAGGCGGCCGCGGCCGGGATTCGAACCCTCGACCTTCCGATTAAGAGGCCGACGTCTTACCACCCCGTCACAGCGCCCGTCAGCGCCATACAATAATGTAAGATCATCAGTCACACAAAACCGAGATGTAACAAAAACATCGGGTAATTCGATCGATCAGCATCAAATTTGTTTGTTTGTTTATTTGCTTAACGCCCAGCCGACCACGAAGGGCCATATCAGGGCGGTGCTGCTTTGACATTTAACGTGCGCCACACAGTGACAAGACAGAATTGCAGCACAGGCTTCATGTCTCACCCAGTCACATTATTCTGACACCGGACCAACCAGTCCTAGCACTAACCCCATAATGCCAGACGCCAGGCGGAGCCGCTACTAGATTGCCAATTTTAAAGTCTTAGGTATGACCCGGCCGGGGTTGTTCGAACCCACGACCTCCCGATCACGGGGCGGACGCCTTACCACTAGGCCAACCGATCAGCACCAAATTAAAACATTGCAGATCATTAGCCACACAAAGAAAGAGATGTAACAAAAACATCAGGTAATTCGATCGATCGGCACCGTATAAAAACAGATAGCCAAGTTCTCACTGAAAGTGAAGAACGAAGCGGTACCGCAGGTTAAAACGCTACCTTTTGTTGGAGTAACCCAAGATGCAATAAGCAACAGCGATTAACAAATTCGCACAAACGAAATGAGAGTGCAGACATATATGTGTCCATGTGCTCGTGTGTCTGTCTGTATTCATGTGTGTGTGTATGTTTGTGTTCGTGTGTGTGTGAGTATGTATGCATGTGTATAAGTGTCTGTCTGTCTTTGTGATTCTGGATCAAAATGTACGGGTTTGAGTTTGTGTGTGTGTATGTTTTGTGAGAGAGCGTTTTACCGATAATTTACTTTGCAAAGTGAGTATCTACAGCTAGGTTACTGCGAAAAGGGCTTATGTGTGCTGATCGGTCCTGTGAAGCAATCCATGTTGCAGTGAGGTAGCTACGTGTTTTGTTCACGTGTTTTTAACCGGAATGTTGTCCCCCAACAAACCCTCTCCTTGGGTCTGTTAATTTTGCTGGGTCACGGGGTCCTGCGTGCCGTGAATAGCCTGTTTCTGATAATAATAATTGTGGCGAAGGCGAGTCATGTCAGCAAAATTGCTGTTCTTGTTAGATCTGTTCACTATAACTGATGGATCTATTCAAGGCCGCGTCGCGGAGATTAGTGGAAGGCTCGGTTATTCATTTTAAAGATGTTGCTAATTCGTTGATCTAACTTGGTGGGGAGTTGACAAATCTAAAATTAAAACATATTTAATCGCTAGGCGAAGTCCAACAAATTTAAATCAGGATGAGAACAGACTTCTGGATAGATCTTTTGCAGAGATCTTTCACTACACAATATATTTTCTGTTTAAAATAAGTTTTCTTTGCGAGCTCGTGGAAAATAGGCGATAATTTCGAATTTCGGCTTGTCGCGACGTCAAGTTGTTCACTGTGCATACTCTGATACTGTACACTGCGTAACAAACTGATTCAGCTTTGGGTTTTTTCCACTTCAATCGCTTGTCAAGGTCAAGCCAAAGCACATACTGATGAGAGAAAATGTACAAAACTTACTGGTAGATGTATCTTTTGAGATCACTGAGAAGAAAAGATCGAGCGACTTCCTAAAACGCCTGTGTATAAAAGAAAACACTGTGTTCAAAATAAACCCTTTCAACGACGTAATGATATATTTTGTAAGTTGCTCTTTTGAACATATAATAACAGAAAGTTGATTGTATCACACGCAAAATTTCATGAATCTGGTTAGAATATCTTTCCTTTGCGAGTCTTTGAAACTGGGGCAATAATTTGGAGTGTTTCAGCTTGCCGCGACGTCATGCAAATAGTTGTATCACTCTGTAAATGACTAGATTCAGCCTTCGGCGGCGCAGCCGTTGGATAATCACTTCACTTCAATCGGTTCGCCCGGTCAAAGTATAGCCCGTATTGATGAGAAATGATGTTCTTCTTTTAGATTAGCCTTTGAAGATTAAGGAGAGAAAAGAGCGATTTCCAAAAACGCCTATGTCAAAACAAAAACACTGTGTTCAGAATCAACTATATTTACAACATGTTAATAATAATTATGAGTCGCTCTGCGGAACACATAATTACAAAGGATTGATCTGATGGTATGCAAAATGTCATAAAAAACGCTGGCGCTGGACCCGAGTGCTCTTCAGACTGGCCCCCAGTATGAAAGTTTTTGTCTTGTGCACGTGGATTTAAAAAAACAAAAATTTTTTTTACACAATTAAAAAAATTATTAGAGTAAAATAAAACATGAAAACGTTCATAATAAACAATAGTAAACAAGAATTTATAAATAAAAAAAAATAGACCGCCCATGCCGGGAATCGACCCCAGATCACTTTGGCCATATATAGACGAATCGCTTTCCACCCGGATCACTTGGAAAAAAAAAAAAAAAATTTTTTTATTTATTTTACACAATTACAAAAATTATTAGAGTAAAATAAAACATTAAAATGTTCATAATAAACAATAGTAAACAAGAATTTATTAAAACAATTTTTTTTTTACATTTTTTAAAAAAATAGACCGCCCATGCCGGGAATCGAACCCGGATCCCTTTGGCCATAGTCGGAAAGGCTTTCCTCCAAGCCAACAAATCTGACATTCGCTAGTGAACTCAAATGCCTATAGTCCTCGCGCAGTGGTACAACGCACGCAAGTAAACAAGAATTAAAAAAAAAAAAAAAATAGACCGCCCATGCCGGGAATCGAACCCGGGTCACTTGGATTTGAAAAAAAAAAAAAAAAAAAAAAAAATATTTATTTATTTTACACAATTAAAAAAAATATTATAGTGAAATAAAACATTGAAACGTTCATAATAAACAATAGTAAACAAGAATTTAAAAAAAAAATAAAAAAAATATAGACCGCCCATGCCGGGAATCGACCCCAGATCACTTTGGCGATAGGCGGACGTGATTCGCACCAGCTAGCTGGCTGTTCCATTAGCTGCACGGCAGTTGTACTCCCACCGCCAAACCTCCCCCCGTTAAGAGTCGTTTTTGTGGAATATTTCGCATTTAGGTCCCAGGTAACATTATGAAGTTTTAATACGATCAATCGGACCTATTATTAAGTTAGTGTATCAACTTTTGAAAGAACTGCGCCCAGTAGTTTCCCAGCAATAAGCTGTTAAGTCGAGACAGACAGACAGACAGACACACACACACACACACACACACACACACACACACAAACACACACACACACACACACACACACACACACACACACACACACACACACACAATTAAAGTCTGCTGGACCCTCCTACTGCGTAAACGGGGATTAAACTGCGTCTAATACTTTTTCCTTGCGAGATCTCAGAACATAAGCGATTCGGCCTTGGACGGCGCAAAAGTTGAAACATTGCTTCACTTCAATTGGTTGGCCCGGTTAAAGTAATGCACATATTGATTAGAAAAGACATTGTCTTGGTAGATTGGCCTTTTGAAATTATTGACAGAAAAGAGTTTAATGTTTCTCGCCACTGTTATACTGTCTGGGTTATCGCACCTCTATGTTATCATGTAACACAGACGACAACTGACGGCAACATCACCCTACACTGTCTTGGGCGATGGTTTGCTATTTTCACAAGTGCTTTATCGTCAGAGCCTTTTGCACTTTTTGTCTCCGTGAAACAGAGAGGCGAGGGCAGACGTTAATAATTATCGTCGAGAAGTTTCCTGGAACAGGAAAAGAAGATCTCACGATGGAATTGATATTTTATGGCTATTTAAATTGCAGGCTGCTTTTCCCATTTACCCCCATCTAACTGTGCACTTCTTTTCGGATAACAGAGAGACAAAACCAGACGGCAGATTCGTCCAAAAGTTCTTTAATAGACTGCATGCTGCTTTTACCGTCTGAGCTTACTATGCAGTTCTTCTTTTCTGTTAACAAGGCGAGGAAACCAGACGGCAGACTCGTCCACGACCCGGAAGGTCCTTTTCGCAGACTGCATGCTGCTTTTACCGTCAGCGCTTTCTATATACTTCTTCTTTTCTGTTAACAGAACGACGGATCCAGACGGCAGAATTGTCAAGAAGTTCCTTTACACGGACTGCTTCAGCCTCGGAGAGCTGGGAGTAGACTGAGGGAGGTACATACCCGAGGATGAACTGAGAGACCAAGGGGTGGAGGTTCGTAGCCAGCCTTGCACCTTTCTCAACCACCTCTACCAAGAGCTCCTGTTTAAACCAAACACCGTTTTGCCCTGAGAAAGTAGAAGTAGTGCAGCGTTTCTCATGAGCGTTTGCATGACGGAATCTTAGCCTTTCAAGCTTTCGTAACGGTTGTAAAAGGCTGATGAAATTTCGAACACCAAGGAACACTCATATTTAGAGAAAGAGGTAGTGTACACGTTCTAAGCTTGTGTTTGGCTTATTGTTCGCCTTTGATTACTGATATAATAGGCCGGAAAAGATCTGATCACAAAGGTACGCTTTCTTTTTGAGAAAGAAGGAGTACACACGTTCTGAGCGTGTGTTGGGCGGAATGTTCGCCTTTGATTACTGATATATAATAGGCCGGAAAAGATCTGATCACAAAGGAACGCTTTCTTTTTGAGAAAGAAGGAGTACACACGTTCTGAGCGTGTGTTTTGGCGGAATGTTCGCCTTTGATTGCTGTTGTGATAGGCCAGAACAGATCTGATTACAAAGGAACGCCTTCTTTTTGAGAAATAAGTGGTGCGTGTGTTTTGGCGGAATGTTCGCCTTTGATTGCTGTTGTGATAGGCCAGAACAGATCTGATCACAAAGGAACGCCTTCTTTTTGAGAAATAAGTGGTGCGTGTGTTTTGAGCGTGCTTTTGACGAAAGATTCACATTTGGTTGCTGTTGTGATACACAACAGAACAATAATTGTCCAAAACAATGATGGCATATATTCCTTTAGCATTCGTTTTCACGTGTAGCTGAAATTCGAGTTCACGCAAAAAAAAGAAAGACATTTGGGAACGAGTAAGGATTTTGAATTTGAAGAACATTGTTCTCTATGCCTTGCTTTTTTTGTTCAAGCAGGAAGTTGTTCTTATAATCTTTCCGATTTGAAAAGCTATACAAAAATACATTAAAACTAATAGGTTTTCAGTTCATCAGTTCAGTGATTTTGTTCTTGTTTGTTTTGGTGGGGTCTGGATACATCTGCTATTACCAACTTTTAGTCAACGGGTGTAATTTTTTCAATTAGTTGATATGTTTGTTTTTGACTCACATGCGAAGCAAAAGTGAGTCTATGTACTCACCCGAGTCGTCCGTCCGTCCGGACGTCCGGACGTCCGTCCGGAAAACTTTAACGTTGGATATTTCTTGGACACTATTCAGTCTATCAGTACCAAATTTGGCAAGATGGTGTATGATGACAAGGCCCCAAAAAACATACATAGCATCTTGACCTTGCTTCAAGGTCAAGGTCGCAGGGGCCATAAATGTTGCCTAAAAAACAGCTATTTTTCACATTTTTCACATTTTCTCTGAAGTTTTTGAGATTCAATACCTCACCTATATATGATATATAGGGCAAAGTAAGCCCCATCTTTTGATACCAGTTTGGTTTACCTTGCTTCAAGGTCAAGGTCACAGGAGCTCTTCAAAGTTGGATTGTATACATTTTTTGAAGTGACCTTGACCCTGAACTATGGAAGATAACTGTTTCAAACTTAAAAATTATGTGGGGCACATGTTATGCTTTCATCATGAGACACATTTGGTCACATATGGTCAAGGTCACTTTGACCCTCATGAAATGTGACCAAAATAAGGTAGTGAACCACTAAAAGTGACCATATCTCATGGTAGAAAGAGCCAATAAGCACCATTGTACTTCCTATGTCTTGAATTAACAGCTTTGTGTTGCATGACCTTGGATGACCTTGACCTTGGGTCAAGGTCACATGTATTTTGGTAGGAAAAATGTGTAAAGCAGTTCTTAGTGTATGATGTTATTGCTAGGTTTAGTTTAGACCCTGAAGGTCAAGGTCATGTAAAGGTCAAGGTCAAGCATGTGAGTCGTATGGGCTTTGCCCTTCTTGTTTCTTCTTGTAAAGGCATTTTGCTTTTTTTTCTCATTATTGGGCCTTACGAGCAAGTGTTTGAAATATTTCTATTCTTTGTTAAAATAATTTTTGATTTTGTTATTATTGTGTCTTTACTTGAGCGCAGGCATGCTCTCTTCAGAACATGGTCTTGAGTTGGTAACATTTGATCATACTGTCTGGTGTTTTTGTCTGTCTTTGCATAGATTTGTTATGCAGGTATTGATATAACTTTTGTTTACGGCACTTCACATTTCGTTGATTGGATTTTCTTTTGTGAAAATTATTTATTTTAAATTTGCTTTGAAAGTTTCTGCCTTTCTTGTTTAGTGATGCAATGCGTGATTTGTGTGTGTGTGTGTGCTTGTGTATGAGAGAGAGAGAGAGAGAGAGAGAGAGAGAGAGAGAGAGAGAGAGAGAGAGAGAGAGAGAGAGAGAGAGAGAGAGAGAGAGAGAGAGAGAGTGTGTGTGTGTGTGTAAGAATGCCCAGATACATGTGAACACGTATAAACGCCTTTGACACTCTTGGAACTAAATACTGCACACAAGTACCACACACACACACACACACACACACACACACCTTCTCTAGTGTAACGCTTTTTCTGCATCTCTTTGATGAAGATAACAAAAAAGCAAGTCATGAACACAAGAAATTTTATTTTTAGTTAAATGCACAGCGTGAAGAATAAAAACAAAGAAAAGTGCCTGTATTCCAGTCGAAACAATTACCACAGATAAAATGTACATGCATAGGCATCATATGTTAAAACCGACAAAAACCTACGATGATGGAGATATGAGAGAGAGAGAGAGAGAGAGAGAGAGAGAGAGAGAGAGAGAGAGAGAGAGAGAGAGAGAGAGAGAGAGAGAGAGAGAGAGAGAAAGTTACGGCATAACTGAAAAAAAAACACCTTAGAACTCTGACATTTTTTTAAGTGCTTAGAATCCACCCCTTTTACCTCTCTGTTTCTTCGTCAAAACAACATGAACAAGCCACACAAAAGCAATAAGGATGCGTTTTGCTTTTTTCGAAAATCAATTTTTTTCCCCTCATAAAATCATGTGGTGAGAATCTAAGAAAAAAAGCGTGCAACCCCTTTGTAAAGTAGTTTTAAAAAATACGGCTAAAATGGATATCAAGTAATAATTATGAAGAGAAACAAAATCCCACTGTCTGTGTTGTATAAAGAAAATCTTATCATATTTTACGTTGAACAATTAAGGTATAAAACAACTTGAGATAAAACTTGCTTGAATAAACATTACAAACAAGAAGAGCAAACGCTCGATCGAGTCACTTTCGCAGTTCTGAATATTATATGAGGCATCAGATGGACAGGAAGAAATTGCTATTCACAACACAATGAGTCACGTTCACATAAAATTTGAGCCCGGTCACTTTTATAGTTTCCGAGAAAAGCCCAACATTAAGTTGTGTGTTGCCGAACAGAAAAGGCTAGTTATCTCCCTTGTTTTTCTGATAATGTTCGTAAAAGGCTACAGATGTAAATACTTTGATGTAAAGAATAATCCTACAAAGTTTCAATCACATCCGATGAACTTTGTCAAAGATATAAAATGTCTAATTTTTCCTTTGACGCTGACCTGTGACCTTGAAAAAGGTCAAAGGTCAACGAAACCATCGTTAAAGTGTAGAGGTCATTGGAGGTCACGACTAAACAAAATATGAGCCCGATCGCTTTGATAGTTTCCGAGAAAAGTCCACTTTTATAGTTTCCGAGAAAAGCCCAACGTTAAGTTGTGTGTTGCCGAACAGAAAAGGCTAGTTATCTCCCTTGTTTTTCTGATAACGTTCGTAAAAGGCTACAGATGTAAATACTTTGATGTAAAGAATAATCCTACAAAGTTTCAATCACATCCGATGAACTTTGTCAAAGATATAAAATGTCTAATTTTTCCTTTGATGCTGACCTGTGACCTTGAAAAAGGTCAAAGGTCAACGAAACCATCGTTAAAGTGTAGAGGTCATTGGAGGTCACGACTAAACAAAATATGAGCCCGATCGCTTTGATAGTTTCCGAGAAAAGTCCAACGTTAAGGTGGTGTCTACGGACGGCCGGCCGGCCGGCCGGCCGGACAGACTAACACTGACCGATTACATAGAGTCACTTTTTCTCAAGTGACTCAAAAACAAAACAACAACAACAGAAACTTACAGAATATCAAAACAAACCACAGTTCTGCGAGAGGCAGCGCCGAGGCAAAAACATAAGTAACCACGGAACTTAAACACACAGAAATTTGAATCAATAACGCTTAAAGCCGAAATACCTGCAAATTAACTTTTTTCAAGCGCTTGCAAATTATCAGCTTTAAAGGAGCAAGAAGTGAAAATGAAAAGGGACAACAAAAAATATTCGTAAAATGAAGTTTAAAAATGCAATTAAATATAGAGTCAAAAAAGGAGAGAAAGAGATGGTGCATCTACTTCGTGATTTATAACGGCACGAGAAAAGAAAACAAGCTCACAGCTATCGGAAAGTTAAAGGGGTGTCTGTTAAGCCATGAGAACAAGGCCAAGATAAGTATGAGCGTCAAAACACGAATGAAAAACATTGTAATCCACAAGTATTAATGCACCCATTATTTTTAACAAACACCAAAAATGTCACCAGAGAAAATCGCACGTACGAGAAATTGCGAGAAATTTGCAAATTGCAGCTTGTACAGTGCATTCGAGATTTGTGTGTGTATCTCTCCCACAACAAATTCCACGAGAATATACTATATACAAGTGAAAGATAAACATCAAGGATAGATGAAGCCATAACCAAAACTTTCAATCATATATGTGTGTCGTGAGTATGACAGTACACGAAGAATTCATGAACAGTTCAAGGGAAGATTAAAAGTTCAAATTGGTCAACAATCAGTTTCACTCTTTTTCATAACTTTTGAACACCTTTAACAACAATTCTTTCCAGGGTCGGATTCCCATCTTTGATATCATCACTTAGGCCAACAACAAAAAATAGTCTGTTTACGGTAACATAGGCCCAAAAAAATAGGGTCGGTAGGTCGGGATTTTTTTTTCTCCCAAAAACCATATTTTTAAGTTATTTTGCCAAAAAACAAAGATTTTTGTTAAATTTTTTTTAATTTTATTTTTCCCAAATGCCAAAAAAAAGTCTAGGGTCGCGCGAAAAAAATAGGGTCGGTCGGGATACCGTAAACAGACTTTTTGTGTGTGTGCCTTATCATTGATTAACAACACGAATAATTCATCCCTCTTTAACCGATCAACATCTCGATCACAGAAAAGCATACTTTGCACAACATTTATAGATTGAAAAGTTGTATATCAATTTGAATAGTAAAATGGGGATGTGTACATTATAATGAAAATATGTAGGCTACATGATACTCCACCACACCTGCCCACACGGTGATGTGTACAATATAAGAAACATATGTACATAGCCCCCCCTCCCCCCCCCTCCTCTCACACACGTACACAGACCGGCCAACCCCTGTGAAGCCTAGTGTAGCAATTTAGAGTTTTTTGGAATTTTCAGCGTAGCAAATAGTGTTTAAGTGTAGCATTTTCAATGTATTCCCACATCCGCATTTACGTCATCTTGCACAAGAATAGACATATTTCATAAAGTTTCATGATAATTCAGGAACATAAAAAGCCTATTAGAGAGTATTTGCATTTTGACTTTTCAATGCAGAAAATGTCATGACCTATTTTTTGACCGCTATACAGAGTGGGAAGCAGAAACGAGTACCAGGACTCACAAATCAGAGGGAACTGTTGCATGCTTGTGATTATTTGTTTAAGCGTAGCAATCTTTAGCTTGTCGTAGCAATTGCTCTTAAAAAGTAGCATGTTACGATGAAAGCGTAGCAGTTGGCAGCTCTGTAGCGGCACATTCTAACTCCCCGCCCAAAAATATGATCCCTGTTAACCGTGACAACCATCATGTTTTGTTTGTAAATTTAAGTCAAACAAGCTTTGCGAACAAAGAAACAAACAAAATCACCAGTTATGTAAAAACTAAACTAAATATTGAAAACAAATAAGTTGCGTTTGTTTAAGTCTATTTACACTCACCCCGAAGTTTATCAATCCAACTGTAATTTATGGAAAAAGAGTGAGGTGACACCTTAAAGCCTGTTATCTCTGACGAATATGTGGATTTCCGGCAGCCAGTTGGACAAATAAATCTGTATGTAATCAGCAGTAATCTTTTTCCTTCTAAAACAATCGCGATACATATCTGTGGTGCTTTTGAAATTTTGTGAGCTCTGTTTTGTACTAAATATTTTTCTGGTCTTTAACTGATGGACCTCTCGCAGCCATCTCTGTGCAGATAAGTTGCAACTGTTTATATATTCTAATACCGACACAAGTTTACCACTTTACTTGAAGAAAGAGATCCACATATATTGCAAAAAATATAATACGTAAAAGATAAGCAGCATTACTGGAGCTTACCTGGTAAAAACTAGGATACAATTTTAAGTAAATGCACGGACTTAGCATATAGTATTACTTTAAAGTCAATAAACAAACATCTTTGTTCAGTGGACGCCCAAAACTCGCCAGCAGATTCTGTATACATAAAAAACCCATACCTCCGTAATACAACCGACAAGCGCTTAGAACTGTACCCACGGAATACGCGCTATATAAGCTTCCTATTGATTGATTGATTGATTGACAACCGTGACCCAGATAGTTGGACAAAGTCGACATATATTTTATTCAACATTACATGATAATTCTTCCAGATGATATCTTCACATGGTTTTCATTTTTTTTTCTTATAAATTTCATTGACTAAAAAATGTCAAGGCGGCACTATGGCGACCTCGTTTTTCAGGCGAAGTTATCTTCGTAAAAAAACAAAAACAACAACCTCCACCTGCTTTTGTATGGGGACACATTGTATTTCCTCTTTAAGTTGTAGCTGTTATTAAAACCCTTTTCAAACTTCAATCCACACTTTCAACATAATGTACACGTATGTGTATGATTCCAGGAACTGTCTCGCATCCTCTGAAGGCTATACAAGGCAACTCAAAAGCTGATCTTTTTCGGAGGAAGCCTCCGATAATACAAGAAAATGCTTTCACCATTTTTGTGCGTGCTGATTCTTTTGTCAGATACAACACCTACAGGAAATTGTCCTTGACAAAAAAGTGCAATGGTAAAACTTATTTTCAATGTAACATAGATATACACAAGAGAAACTGTCAAAAGTACAGTGCTTGAAAAAAGCTAAATACCATCGAACCTGTCTAAAACGACCATCCAAATAACCGACCAAACGTGGTTATGATAGACAGGGGGTCGCAATGGAAGGGTGAATTATACAGAAAAACACTCATCAGGGATCATTTAGCGTGGTCGTTATGGACAGTTGGTCGTAATCGCAAGGTGGTCACCAAGGCTGGTTCGATTGTACGTAGAAAAATCCACCAAAACAATGCAAGATTATAAAAACGTTGTAGGCATGTGGAGGATTGAAATATTTATATAATGAACAATGTGTACTTTAGTTAAAAAGAATGTAAATGTCGAATTCTGAGTATGAAAACGTCTAATTTTCCTTTGTGAAATCTGCACGTGTTTGTCGCAAGGTACTGTACTGTAGGAGACAGTGTTCTCAGTACATTTAAACAATAAACCCACACACACACACACACACACACACACACACACACACACACACACACACACACACACACGGACAATTTTTGAGCACTCAGATTCAGATACACGCAAGCAGACATAATCATGAACCTATAAACAATATATATACATACAAGAATTCCAACAAATATATACATGATTTTTTCACAAACGTTATATAGCAAGATAAAATAATGGTTAAAAGGGAAATGGTCAAGATCTGAATTGACAAATGCAAAGAGAAGAAAAATTCACCGTACATAGATAAAATGTGAATACGCAAGATTTCACATTTCAAAGAAATATTTACAGACATCCCCAAGGGATGTATGGATTATATACACATCTTAATTTTGTACCAGAGTAAACATTATTACTCCTGGTAAGACATTCCAGTTAAAAAAACACGAAAACAACAACAGAAAAACAAATATAATAAAGAAGTCAAAAATGATTGACAAATTAAGGATTTAAACAATATGATAATCAAAAAAGTGCATTTTAGTATACTGTATAACGTCTACTCCACAGCATGAAAACGGTAATTGTTTTTATTAACACTGAATGTGTATTATGAAAGTCAAAATCAATGTATAATAAAAGCGCATTTGTGGAATAAAGGGTTTATGTCGGCACTGTAGTTAGCTCACACAAATAGGATGCCAATGACTGCTCCAAATATACGCAGCGGTACTACACTTTCTTCGATTTTTTGATTTTTTGACTGTTTTTTTCAAAAATAAACTGCAAGCTGATGCAGCGTTTGCAAGTATGCAGTAAACTTTCGAAGGTGAACAATAAGAGCCCTAAACTATAGGCCATTAGTTCGTTTATATAACTTATATTATTTATTTGTCAAACCCTAGGTCAGCTTGTAAACCTCTTAATGTTAGGCTCTTTCTTTAAAAGACAATTGTTCTTATTTGATTACTACCGATAAACAAAACAAGTAATCGATAGGCATCAACTATTATTAAAAGATGGAGGTACGTAAAAGTCCAAATCAATTCATTGTCAGAAAAAATGTCAGCAAATTCAAAATGTGATGGATGATCTTACAGAATCAGCTCACATTGCTGTTAAGAAATAACGTTGGACTAAAACGGGTAATCATTTTGACTGGTAGAAACAGTTTAATGAAACAATAAACACATTGAAAAAAACCCAGAAACAGTAAGTAAAAGCCAAACCACAAATTCCTCACTTCCATATTTGAATGAACAATTGGAAAATGAATAGTAAAATTGTAACATGATAATCTTAAAACATCAAGTCCGCGACTTATCTCCTTCTTTAACTATCACAGGAGCACACAGGCAATACGAGCACAATCGTTCTGTTTTGGAAGAAAAAAAGCACGTACACGTGTCTATAATATCCCAAATCAAAAGGGGAAAATTGCTCACTTTAACTATGAACAAATTAAACAAACGAAGACAGCCCTTGTGTTTTGTTTTTAAAACTGTTGTATAATTTCAGATGCGTGCACAGTATACGCATATAAGGACACATTCTAATGAAGCTTAAAAGCATCAGGGTGGAGGGCAAAGGAAGAAAAGTCGGGGCTGAAATATGTTTTTGATGTTGACCATTACAGCGATCACATTAATCGGAACCTTTCGATATGTTACCGGTTACAATCTGAAGTTATAGGGAACAAATCGAGAACACGTCAGTCCTACCGCATCTGACAGTATTTTGTCTTAATTGCGGCATTCAGAATTATTGCGATACAAATATAATATCACCAGTTGATAGTTGCTACTACTAATACAAACAGCAATTCTTTAATTGCGTCAAACATTTGCATAAATGCATGTTGGAAGTGTTTCGGTAAAAATCAGCAGAAAGAACATGACAATTCGGCAACACATCTAAAATGGCTAAATTCGATAAATATTAGTGGGTATATATGCCCTTCACTCAGCTTATTAAGGTTGCGTCAAAAGCAACTGGAGTTGTCAAAATTGAGAGATGATTGAAGGAGTCACTAATAAAAGCTCTTGTAGTATGGTTTTGCTTCTGGAAAACAAGGAACATTTGTGACCTTCCACCACGGAATGAGTCGCATGTCACCTTTGCATGATTTTTATATTTTTACATTTTCGTAAAGAGTTGTTTATGCTCTCTCCAGTGGTGAAAACCGTTTTAGAAAAGAGCGAAAACTTTTCGAGTTATAAGCCTGTGACTAAGATGATCCTCACACTGATACCTGACACCCCCCGGACGTATGTTAGGCCTAGCGCAGAACCCTGCGAGGTGACATCCGACTCATTCCGTGGTGGAGGGTCACATTTATGATACATTCAACACACACGAAATATGTAGCAACTAAATTGCATGAACAAAAGACGTTCTAAGGATCCTTTCAAGTGCATATTAAGAATCGGCAGTCAACGATTCTGTCACTCAAGACAAACAATTAGTTGTCAGATCTTTGGAAAACATTACTTGCTTCCTTGTTCATTTCAAACAACAAGAGAAAATTGAGACACAGACATTTCAAATTCTGCAAAATTTCCAGTAACCAACGAAGTAAAGAAGCGACACTTAAACTCTTTTATTCTCTTCACAACAAAGAAACATGCAGTAGTTTCAAGAAATTGTTGAATATTTTTTGCTGGGGAAAATTCAAAACACCAAATATTATTTCCGTAACACAATAGCTTCAACAATTCAAACACCCAATATTCTCTCTGTAACAAGGAAAGATGCATTGAAAATCGTGTTCAAAAGTAGAACATGAAGTAACATTCACATTCTCAACACTGATGGAGGCAATTTTAGGAAGATGTGTAATAGCCTCAAAACGCAAAAAAACCCTGAAAACATCCATTTTTTCCATCACGAAAGAAAGCTGCATCATCTTCCAAAGAAGAACATGAAATCGGGTGGAAAGTTCCATCACTGGTGGTCTATTTTGAAGGAGATGCTTTGGAATGGGTGGAGGGCAAGGACGTGTTTCCTGGTCCCACCCTCTGCTTCATGAAGATGTTTTTCATGGGAACCTTGGGTTTGCCGATTGCCATCTTCTTGTCCTGAAAGATATGAGAGTAATGTCAGATAAACTTTCCCCCCTGAAGGTCACTTGCAGTTTGTCTCCCTAAAAGGTCAGTTAACTTTCTTCCCAACTGTCAGTTAAACTTTTATCCCATGAAGGTTAGTTGACCCCCCCCCCCCCCCCCCAAAAAAAACCAAAAAAAAACACAAAAATCAGAGGAAAATAAGAAAAAAAGAAGGCTAGTTAATTTTCCCCCACTTGCGCTGTTAACGTGGGGATAAAATGATTGTTTTTTTTGTTTTTTTTAGCAGAAAACCATCATAGTCAGAGGGGGACAATGCCCAAGCTTCAGCAACAGTCTCTTTTGCAAAGGCCAGTTTTCAGTAGGCCTAAAGCAGACTTGTAATGTCAGCATTGTAGACATATTCTGTTCTACTTTGATAAATAAGCAGCCTTCAGTAGAGTGGAAACACGCACAGCGTGTAACTGGACAGCGGTACAGTGGAACACACCCGTTCAAGACAGTCTGATTTAAGACCCCCCCCCCCCCCCCCTCTTCAGACTTTGGTTTCTCAGATGTTCTGTTCATAACCTAGTTCAACTTACCTCAACTTTAAGACTCCCTCCAATTTTTGACTTGATTTATTCAGAGTTTTGGAAGTCTTACTAGAGGGGTTTCACTGTACTTCGATTGTTGCTGTCAGAGTTTACTGTTTCACTGTACTTCGATTGTTGCTGTCAGAGTTTACTGTTTCACTGTACTTCGATTGTTGCTGTCAGAGTTTACTGTTTCACTGTACTTCGATTGTTGCTGTCAGAGTTTACTGTTTCACTGTACTTCGATTGTTGCTGTCAGAGTTTACTGTTTCACTGTACTTCGATTGTTGCTGTCAGAGTTTACTGTTTCACTGTACTTCGATTGTTGCTGTCAGAGTTTACTGTTTCACTGTACTTCGATTGTTGCTGTCAGAGTTTACTGTTTCACTGTACTTCGATTGTTGCTGTCAGAGTTTACTGTTTCACGCACACGTCTGTTTAGAATTAACAGAGAACTAATAAGACGTAAACGGTAGACAAGTGGTCAAGAAATTAGCAAATAGGTCCTGTTTTGGTTAAAACAGATGGTCATTTCAAGACAGAAAAAGTACAGGTAGTTTGAAATTGTAAAGGAAATAGAAGACCAAGACACCAGTTTCAGAACTTTGTAGATAAAGGTACTTAAAACAGACGATATCAGAGAAACATTCCATATCAGTCATACTGCATTTACTTGTGTAAATCAACGGTTGAAATGTCTTTAGTTTGCTGCTTGCAGCACGTAAAATATCACGTTATTCATAAACATGTTCTTGAACAAAGCTGTCATGTACATTCTAAAGGAAAGGTTGTAAAGACAGTTCTTAAATTGCACAAGACACTGCATAATGCGGCTACACTGCTTAGGACACAACTGAAAAATAATGTGTTCAATAGGCACACAATCATGTTGCTATTCAACTACACTACATGTACACACATGAAGCCACAGTAAGAAGTGCATTCCAATTTAGACAAAAACAACATTGAAAAGAAAAATAACTGCCAACAAAATAATAATTTTCTTCATGCTCAACAAAACGATTTACTAAGAATTATGCAAACTATGCCAACTGATAAAAAAAAACTACAGAAGAAAGAGAACAGAAGGCATAAGAGTTTCAAACATAAGAATTAGAGAGTCTAACATAAGAACTGAAGAACCCATAACTTCCTGGAAAATGAATTAGAAACACACACAGAGCAAAGTGAGCTAGAATTCAATTTCAAATAAGGTGCAGACAATACACATTAATTTTTGTCTTACTGCTTGAACAGTTTGTTGACTAGACCTGTGATTCTTCCTAAAAGTAGGAAAGATAAACACATAATTTCAACATTTCTGTAAAAGAATTCCAATAAACACCCCAATCATACAGAAAGGTATAATCCTATTGCAGCATACTTATTCGCATTTCATGCAAAGTATGTGAACGACCTCCAGGTATGAAACTGTTCACAGAGTAAGGATACCAGCATAGCCAAAGATAATTACCTGGCTTGGAAATGAACAAATCCAAAAACATCAAGTATGCTGCGAAATGAAATATGATTCATTCGCTTGCGGTTTACCAACAAGCGGCCGAAAACTCAACCAAGCTAAGTTCTTGTTACTAATTGTTTGTCTGTGCACTTAAAAGACCGTTGGGTCGACATATTTGTGATTGTAACGTATTGTTTTGTCAATAACAAACGTTCCAACAAATTACCTTTCTTGTTTTTTTATTTGGAAATGAACAACTAACGATTCCAAGAAAGGGTAGCCTATCGGAATATAGACATTTCTGAACAATGCCGTTTGAAATCGTCAAAGCTCTTGGATGCTTTATGTTTTAAAAGAATCAAACATTACCAAACACTAAAGACGAAAACATAATTTCATCTTCTAGGCAATCTGTAAGTTGTCAGAAACTTACAGGATTAAGCCACCCTAAAACCTCAAGCAATTTATAATCGAGTCGGAAGAGAAGACTTTGGATAGCTCTCGGGAGCACTATGTTTTGAAATAAATGCAAAAAAACCCACCCAAGTAGATTTATATACTTCAGCCCTTTCCCGCCAGTGGAGCATAAACCATTTTGAACACTTCTCACTCGCACATGATTCTGGGCTGCTGTTCTGATCAGCTTGATTTATATATAAGGTAAATGCAAAGGTAAAGGTAGTCTATAAACCATGTTTGGTCCCAGAGGAGCAACGTACTTCTCTCGGGCCAGCTTTATGAGTGCGATGTTCACTCCCCTCCCTCGCAGACTTTTGCCTTCATAGGGTATAGGGTCAGGTACCCGTTTCTAGATTTGTGGACTGGACAGAGGTCGGACAAATCGGGTATTTGAATTTGTCCCGGGTCGGGATCGAACCGACGACCTCCAGCGTGAGAGGCAAGCGCTCTAACCACTGAGCCACTCCGGCATTCACACGCTATTCTATCATTTTAAGTCAAGCCTGCCCACAGCCTAGCAAACAAAAAAGGGCACACGCAGGTGTACTACGGGCTGGATCTACCCTGCAAATGTACCTTTTTTCTCAAGACCCAAAATACCCTTTTTCAAATTCCCCCGAAAGCGGCGTATGGCTAGCTGCCTAAATGGCGGGGTTTTAACCGGTCGTACACGGAAAAGCCGTGGGAGTTTCAGCCCTTGAACGAAACAAACACTCTTTCAAATGCTAAACTTCAACAGCATCTGGGGGCCCCCGCGTGGCCAGCCCCTGTATCCCTGCCTCATTTTTGAAGCCCCTCCCTTTCAAACTCTAGGTCCAGGCCTGATACGCTATCATTTTCAATCAATTAAGCCTGCCCACAGACTAGCAAAAAAATAAATAAATAAACAGGAGCACACGCAGGTGTACTGACCGGCAAAGGCATGGGCTTGGCCGTCTCCTTGGAGGCCGGCTTGCTGGGATTGTCGATGAACTTCCACGCCCTCTGGCTCTGGTCCCTTGCCTTGTCGCCAGCCTCTGTGCTCTTCTGTATACTCACGCCGAAGATGTCTTCGTGGAACCGGTTGGCATCCTGTAGGTAAAGAAGGGCAAAAATAGTTAAGCAATGAAGAAGACAGCAATGAAAATAGTACTCATTGGATAGAAAAATGCACAAGTAACAACGACTGACCGGTTTCTACCTCCTGGTTTTTGTCAACAACAAAAATGACTAAACACATTGCTAACATATTCTAAAATTAAAAGAAACTAAGTTTGTTTTTATTAGAAGTGCACAAAAAAGGCAAGAGTGAATACTATCACTCACAACAGAACAAGAACATCCTTCATTCGACGTACATTTTCATACTGGTGTAGACTACCATGTCCTCTAGGACCGGCACGGTTGGCCTAGTGGTAAGGCGTCCGCCCCGTGATCGGGAGGTCGTGGGTCATACCTAAGACTTTAAAATTGGCAATCTAGTGGCTGCTCCGCCTGGCGTCTGGCATTATGGGTTTAGTGCTAGGACTGGTTGGTCCGGTGTCAGAATAATGTGACTGGTTGAGACATGAAGCCTGTGCTGCGACTTCTGTCTTGTGTGTGGCGCACGTTTAATGTCAAAGCAGCACCGCCCTGATATGGCCCTTCGTGGTCGGCTGGGCGTTAAGCAAACAAACAAACAAATGTCCTCTAGGAGACAATTTACTTTTGTAATACCAAGGTTACTTGTCTTGATTTTTTCTTGCGGCTAGATTAGACTCGTGCATGTTATAATTCCTTCAAAACTCTACAATCACGAGCATCAACAGTTGGCTTGAAAAGCAAGAGATTGAATATTCCTGGACAACCAATCCCCAGCAAAATTTAGATTTGTCTACCGTACCTTCAGTTTTAGCACAAAGTTTTTGGCTTCCTCTGGCTTCATGCCTCCGTAGTGTGCAAGGATTTGTTCCAGGGTCTTTGTGACGTCATTGGCCATGGACACGTCACCACAGACGTAGAAGTGGCCGCCGCGTTTAACAACTGACTCGTAGGTCATCGCTGCGTTCTTGAAGAGAATGTCTTGGACGTACACCTGAAGCGTAAAGAACAGAAATATTAGGATGGTAGGCTACATCTTGTTTGGTCGTTTCCTCAAGAACACAGGCACAGAATTCAATGCTCACGAATATTAACAGAGGCTGTCAGAAACACGACACTGACAAGAATAAGCAACGTGTAAAGTAACCATAGTCATTACCTTTGCCACTCTCTTAGCTGACATCTTAAGAAAAGTGTTATTGCCTTTGTAACCAAGTGCAAATACACTCAAATGCTGACATCTTAAGAAAAGTGTTATTGCCTTTGTAACCAGGTGCAAATACACTCAAATAACGCTTGGGGGCAAAAGCAACAAGAGTGAGTTTACTCGTAGTTAAAAGCCTATAAACAAATTGTTAGTTCACACACACACACACACACACACACACACACACACACACACACACACCCTACAGTACTACCTTTGGCTGTCCTGCTTCCCTGGACAGGGACACGAAATAGTCTGTGAGGACTTTCTCAGCCTTCATCTGGCCCAGCTCATCCTTGTAGATGTTGTCAATGTTGTTCTTACGGCAGCCGAAGTACAGATACATCTCGCCCCAGCCTTTCCTGTCGCCATCTGAGGAAGAAAGGGACACTGATGTTACTTGTATCCCGAGAAGAGCTTACATCGTGTGCAAAGACTAGGTACCCGCGCTTACATTAATGCAAGATTGTTGACTAAGGGTTTCCGTAACATATTGCCGTTTTCGAAGGTCACCCGGCAATAAAGGAACGCAAGCCATTAATTATCCCATGGCAAAGCATTCTGAAGGAACAAAGCCAGTGACCAAACGGCAAAGCATTCTGAAAGAACAAAGCCAGTGACCAAACGGCAAAGCATTCTGAAGGAACAAAGCCAGTGACCAAACGGCAAAGCATTCTGAAGGAACAAAGCCAGTGACCAAACGGCAAAGCATTCTGAAGGAACAAAGCCAGTGACCAAACGGCAAAGCATTCTGAAGGAACAAAGCCAATGACCAAACGGCAAAGCATTCTGAAGGAACAAAGCCAGTGACCAAACGGCAACGCAATCTGAAGGAACAAAGCCAGTGACCAAACGGCAAAGCAATGAGTTCCACCTGCCTACCAGCAATTTAGCAAGTCAACCAAACACTAATTTAGAAGTAATCAAAGTTGGTTTGTAATGATTCACTGCAGAGCGGTCTACTTGTGACCAGTGTCATAGGGAAGGGGTGTCATGAAACGAAAGGTATAAGCGATAAACAAACTGGGATCACTCACTCACATACGAAGTTAGCAAACATAAATCATTATTGCAATAATGACAACACGCTTTTATCTGTTTCGTATGAATCGGCTCGGAAATAGATTTGAATAATCCACGTCCAACATTTCTCTTATAACTGTTTGGACAAAGAGACAGTAACGGAGGGGTTGTCAGGGAGAGACTCGCACAAACTCATGTAAGAGAAGTAACACATTAGCAATTTCAATAACTCACGGGAAGGCACTGGGTTCATCTCCCGGTCAACCTTGCGCTGCTGCCAGAAACTCCTGAAGGGCGCAATGCCTGTTCCCGGGCCCACCATGATCACCGGCAGTGTCTGGTCCTCAGGGAGATGGAACGAGGGGGCCCTGGAACATGTATACGTAGTCAATGTGTGGTCTGGTTCTACATTGGACACTGCCAAGTTCTAATCAGTACATATATTTAAAGTTCAAGCAGAAACACTAAACCCCTATAAATATTTACTTGGCAATAAGAAATCAACGCTACGCTACCGAACTGGAAACAAATTACCCAGGCTGTCTTTGAAGGTTTCAATGTAGGCTTACGTATGAACTCAACTGTATAATTCAATTGGTCTGATATTTCTGATATTTACCAGGGACTGTCGTCTGTACGTGACACAAATACCACATAATTTGATTTTCAGATAACTTATCAAAGCGAATTTTAAGATTCAGTTCGGTGGTTTTGGTTTCAAACTTAATTCTTCGAGACTATGGCGTAACCCAATTGATGGTGAGCTGTGCGGTAGTAATTATGAGAGTCTAATGACAAAGCAGAACTCACGCTCTGACAGCGCAGGGGACGATAGCACCGATGTCACAGCGGTTGAGCCAGCCTGAACACACGCCTTCATGCTCTAGACCTGCACCGTCTGCACACATAGCAACAATCAAAGTGTTGGTTAGTTATCAAAAGCACACAGTTGCTGCTAAACGACAGATTGCAAGAGTGAAGGACCAGAAAACACAACCCACCTTCTCTGAACAGTCATTGTCATTGTAAGCTGATCAACTTATTCTAATCCTAAAGCCAATACTTCCGGAAGATCGTCGGCAAACTCAGCAAGGCTGATGATATCCAGTGCATCGTCAAGTTGAGTAATGATGGGAATCGTTCTTGAATTGTGTATTCATTACAAGGAAGCACCCACCGCCCACCGCGCACTACTCAAATTCATTCAGCCCATCATTAAGTCCATAACCGACATTGTGTTCTGTGGTTGACGAAGCCGATGGCGGATTGGATCTCACCCACACACTCCATGGCATGAGCTGATGCTGTAGAAGCGTTGCTGTTATCCGTCTCTCTCACTCTTGCTTTCTAACCCCAACAACAACAACAACTACATGAACATGAAGCACTCACTCTGTGTTCTGTACTTGACGACGGCCATAGTGGCGTGGATCTCACCCACACACTCCATGGGGGATCAGCTGATGCTGTAGAAGCGTTGCTGTTATCTATTCATCCCGAACCTTGCCCTTCCATCCCCAACAACTACACCAACACCTGCAACAACCACTTACTCTGTGTTCTGTACTTGACGACGGCCATAGTGGCGTGGATCTCACCCACACACTCCATGGGGGACGAGCTGATGCTGTAGAAGCGTTGCTGCAGCAGGGGGAGCTGCGTCATGAGGAGGGAGGGGGGAACCTTGAGGGACGGGAACTGGTCCAGCACCTCCAGCATGTTGGGGAACAGGTCGTAGCGCCAGTCCTCGTACGCCTTGGAGTCCTGAGGGAAATCACAAGGGTAAGGTAAGGTTCGGCGCTACCCAGCTAGTTTCAAACATAGCTTGCAGTGGCATCAACTCATGGACAGGATTAAGACACGAAGAGGGTCGAACCTACTGTTGAAAAATAAACGATCTCAGCATTTTGTATGTAATGTTCAAGGTATAAAACTCGTAAGTTCTTCAATTAAAGAGTGTAACCAGTCGAAATTTAGCAAACTGCATTTTGAAATGATCTCTTAGAAGTTTGCAATGGTAGCATTAGTGTTCTTAGGACATAAAAGACCTTGGCGGCATTGTGTTTTAACAACTTAAGTCAACTTTGACAGAGTATACCTGTATACTTCAACTACCACCCGCAATACCTTTGCCAGAAGCTCCATGCGTTCCTTGTCAATGTCTCGTGACGTCAGAGTGGCCAACAGCTGCAGGAAGGCCTGTGACGGGGGAGTGGTGACGTCAAGGAAACGCGTCAGACCGGTGCGCATGGAACACACCGGCATCTTCTCGTACTGTGTCCAGTTTTTGGACGAGCCTGTATCGTTGAAAGAAAGGGTCATAAGTGATAATTTGAACAACAGAGCTCACACAATCGGGGAAACGAAAAGGTGACAAAAGCGAACTACAGGAAAATCAAAGGTACATTATGCTAGGTCTCACGACTTTTACCTCGACCATTCGTTATATGTGCTGCAAAAGTTACACATTGTATGACAGAAGACAACACACAAATTACAGCAAACGAAAAAGAATAAAAGGGCTGCATTAGAGCGTTAACTCTTCCACCTCGCTAGCTTCAAATTTGCAACGTAACGCAGAAGTTTCATTTCAACTTTTGCTCAACTGGTCTATCCCAGAAATTCGAAACAGATAAGACTATTTACTTTCCAAATTAAGAATCCACAAACAAGAAAGGTTACATTTTTAGAACGTTTAATTCAAGACAAAACAAAGCATTGGCATTATTTTGTTTTGACCTGAACCAAACGTTCCAAAAATGCAACCTTTTTATATTTAGTCAAGGTATGACTAAATGTTTTAACATTGACGGGGAATCGAGACGAGGGGCGGGGTGTATGTGTGTGTGTCTGTATAGAGCGATTCAGAGATTCTACTGGACCGATCTTCATGAAACTTTACATGAGAGTTCATGGGAATTATATTCCAAGACGAATTTTTCGTTTATTTGATAAATGTATTTGATGACGTCATATCCGTTTTTTTTGTAAAAGTTGAGGCCGCACTGTCACACTCTCATTTTTCAACCAAATTTGTTGACATTTTGGTCAAGTAATCTTCGACAAAGGCCGGACTTTGGTATTGCATTCCAGCTTGGAGGCTTAAAATTAATTAATCAGTTTGCTCATTACAGTTTTCATAAAGTGATTTTTCGCAAACACATTTAAAATGGATTGCATCGTATTCTTCATCAAATTCTGAATCTAAACATCTAAAACTATATAAATATGTCATGTTTACTCTTAAAATGTGATCACAATTAACGAAATTAGTCCTACGATTGAAATGTAAGAAATCGATCAGGAAATGATCTCATCTTATTCTTTATTATTTCCTGATTCCAAAAACATATAGATATGATTATGTTGTATTCAAAACAAGCTCAGTAAGTGAAAAAGAATACAGAAAAGCGCGCTTTCCTGCTTGCCGCAATACGCTACCACGCTATTCTAATTGTCAATTCACTTCGTTTTGCACGTGAATATTGAGCGATTTCCTTCTTGCGGGGATTTCTTGGTTAAAAAATTGAGTGCGTTCAGTTTCATTCTGTGAGTTCGACAGTTCGACTAAATGTAGTAATTTCGCCTTATGCGACTTTTTACATTCAGTCAAGTTTTGACTAAATGTTTTGACGTTGTGTGTGTGTGTGTGTGTGTGTGTGTGTGAGAGTGTGTGTGTGTGTGTGTGTGTGTGTGTGTGTGTGTGTGTGTGTGTGTGTGTGTGTAGAACGATTCAGAGAAAACTACTACACCGATCTTCATGAAACTTCACATGAGAGTTCCTGGGTATGGTATCCTCAGATCTTTTTACATTTAGTCAAGTTTTGACTAAATATTTTAACATAGAGGGTGAATCGAAACGAGGTTCGTGGTGTATGTGCGTGTGTCTGTGTGTGTGTGTAGAGCGATTCAGACTAAACTACTGGACCGATCTTTATGAAATTTGACATGAGAGTTCCTGGGTATGAAATCCCCGAACGTTTTTTTCATTTTTTTGATAAATGTCTTTGATGACGTCATATCCGGCTTTTCGTGAAAGTTGAGGCGGCACTGTCACGCCCTCATTTTTCAACCAAATTGGTTGAAATTTTGGTCAAGTAATCTTCGACGAAGCCCGGACCTTGATATTGCATTTCAGCTTGGTGGCTTAAAAATTAATTAATGACTTTGGTCATTAAAAATCTGAAAATTGTAAAAAAAAATTAAAAATTTATAAAACGATCCAAATTTACGTTCATCTTATTCTCCATCATTTTCTGATTCCAAAAACATATAAATATGTTATATTTGGATTAAAAACAAGCTCTGAAAATTAAATATATAAAAATTATTATCAAAATTAAATTGTCGAAATCAATTTAAAAACACTTTCATCTTAGTCCTTGTCGGTTCCTGATTCCAAAAACATATAGATATGATATGTTTGGATTATAAACACGCTCAGAAAGTTAAAACAAAGAGAGGTACAGAAAAGCGTGCTATCCTTCTTAGCGCAACTACTACCCCGCTCTTCTTGTCAATTTCACTGCCTTTGCCATGAGCGGTGGACTGACGATGCTACGAGTATACGGTCTTGCTGAAAAATGGCATTGCGTTCAGTTTCATTCTGTGAGTTCGACAGCTACTTGACTAAATATTGTATTTTCGCCTTACGCGACTTGTTTACATTTAGTCAAGTTTTGACTAAATGTTTTAACATAGAGGGGGAATCGAGACGAGGGTCGTGGTGTATATACATGTGTGTGTGTCTCTGTGTGTGTGTGTGTGTGTGTGTGTGAATGTGTGTGTGTATGTGTTTGTTTGTGTAAGTGTGTGTGTGTGTATGTCTGTGTATGTGTGTTTGTGCGTGTGTGTGTGTGTGTGTGTGTGTGTGTGTGTGTAGAGCGATTCAGACTAAACTACTGGACCGATCTTTATGAAATTTGACCTGAGAGTTCATGGGAATGATATCCCCGGATATTTTTTTCATTTTTTCGATAAATACCTTTGATGACGTCATATCCGGCTTTTTGTAAAAGTTGAGGCGGCACTGTCACACCCTCATTTTTCAATCAAATTGATTGAAATTTTGGCCAAGCCATCTTCGACGAAGGCCGGAATTTGGTATTGCATTTCTGCTTGGCGGCTTAAAAATTAATTAATGACTGTGGTCATTAAAAATATGAAAATTGTAATTAAAGGTGTTTTTTTAAAAAACGATCCAAATTTAAGTTAATCTTATTCTTCATCATTTTCTCATTCCAAAAACATATAAATATGTTATATTTGGATGAAAAACAAGCTCTGAAAATAAAAAAATATAACAAATATGATCAAAATTAAATGTCCGAAATCGATTTAAAAACAATTTCATCTTATTCCTTGTCGGTTCCTGATTCCAAAAACATATAGCTATGATATGTTTGGATTAAAAACACGCTCAGAAAGTTAAAACGAAGAGAGGTACAGAAAAGCGTGCAATGCAGCACAGTGAAACCACTACCGCGCTAAACAGGCTCGTCAGTTTCACTGCGTTTTGCACGATCATTGTGTAAAAATTCAGTGCGTTCAGTTTCATTTTGTGAGTTCAACAGCTTGACTAAATGTAGTAATTTCGCCTTACGTGACTTGTTCATTTTTTCGATAAATATATTTGATGACGACATATTTAGTGAAAGTTGAGGCCGCACTGTCACGCCCTCATTTTTCAACAAAATTGATTGAAATTTTGGTCAAGCAATCTTCGACGAAGTCCGGACTTTGGGATTGCATTTCAGCTTGGAAGCTTAAAAATTAGTTAACTAGTTTGCTCATTAAAATCGAATTTTTCGTTACAGAATCAAAAATGATCGCATTGTATTCTTCACTTTCTTCTGATTTCAAAAATATATAGATATGTTATGTTTACTCTAAAAATGTGCTCAGAATGGAAGAAAAAAGGTTCAGTAGTACTACGATCGCATGCTTCGCGGAGACGAGCGTGACCCGCCTCAGCCGATGACTGTTTTTTGGGTTATTGATCTTTATTACCAGCTATTGTGTTTTCAGCGTAGCAATAGGGCCCGATATTTAGACGAGACAAGTATAATGCCGACGAGTCGAAGACGAGTCGCATTATACTTGTTCGAGTCTAAATATCGGACCCTATTGCTACGATGAAAACACAATAGCGTTTATATAGCTATTCTGACATTACATTCTGTGTTAAAATCATGTTTTTGTCAGCAACAAGTACCAGAATGGTCCATGTCGTTGATTGCAGACGACGGTTCCCTTTCCGCATGAAGCCACGGAAATAACCGAACATTGAAAAACCCACGGACATGTATTACGGAGAAAACTCGAGATAACCGGATGTTTAGCATTACGTCAATATGCTAGGAATCATATGACGTCATGACGTATCATGCTTGCCTACGTATATTGTATGTTCAAAAGTCTGACTTCTGTTGGGAATTCGCGTGGTGAAGACTGCGGTAAATCTGTAGATGATAAGAGAACAAGGATTGTCTCAGAAGAAACGACTAAATGTTTCAGACCGGTAACTTCATTTCAACATTGCACTATACAATGGACGTTCTATGTGACAGGAGAGTTTGCTGATTTTGTGTTAAACATTGGAGAGATCGTCTGCTAGAATCAGAGATAGGTTCCCTTCAGATTGCAGCTTCTGGAAATTTGTAAGGTTTGTTGCCTGTTAAAGAACTGGATTTTACACGTAATGTATGTCATGTACAGTAAGCAACAACAAAAACACACACAAAGCAAATGGCATCGTCTGTCGACTAGTCACAGAAACAAACCTGGCGAGGTATGCGTGTACTTTATACACGTGGAAGAAACCGGAACCATGCGTCTTTGTTATCGACAATATGCTTTTGGATATTGAGTAAAATGGCCGACTTTCGCAGCATTATGCTTTGATGATCGGAAGAGACCATCCAATCACAGCCCCCGAATTCCCCCACGTGTTCATCAGAATAGCTATATAGTTTGATAACGACGGACTAAATGTTTTCATATCGCTTCACGCGACTTGTTTGTTGTTGGTCTTAGCTAGATTGCTCTAATTATTCCAGGCTTTCTCTATGATCGTCGAGACTCTCGCTAGCTGAACGTTTGTTTCGGCCTTGTCAAACTCACCGAGAGGTGTGGAAACCTCTGTCAGGATCTCTGTCCTGACGATCTGGTCTGGCGGAGGCGCGTTGTGCAGACGGGACAAGATGGCGTCCACCAGGTCTGGCGGGTTGGCGGGGAAGATGCCCACGTGATCTCCCGGGGCGTACTGCAGCTCTGACGAGTCTTGTGTGTTCAGCTTGGCTAGGATAGTTTGTCGACTGTAACACGCGAAAGAAAAAAATGCATGTTGTGAATCAGAGAATAATTATTAATGACTGGCTGCGTGATGCCAGGTTTACACGAGTTATTTCTTTATTCAAATAATAATGAAATGGGAGCGAAAGCAAGCTTTTTAATATTTGAAAAAATAACGACTGAAACCCAGGTTTCACACAGCAAGTCGTGTAGTATTCTGTGTATCCTACATTCTGTACTAGTGTGCTAACTGCCTCAAACTTCAATAGACAGATGGAATGTGAGAGAGAGGGAGCGAGAGCGAGAGAGAGAGAGTAGCAGATAGAGAGGAGAGAGAGAGAGAGAGAGAGAGAGAGAGAGAGATGATGATGATGATGGAACTTTATTTTTCAAGGATAGAGGTTTAAGGCGACGCCTTTTCTTACAACCGGTCCTTACTTCTAATACAAATATCTAATAAATGATAAACAAGTAAAGCAACATGACAAATAAACAAAGTAAACGAACGAACCAGCAAACAATCGACAAGTAAGCAAACAAGCAAATAAACATAAACAATAAAATGGCAAAGTAAGCAACATACAAATCGAAAGCGAAACATGCAACATGTTAACACATGGAAAGTGATCGACGGTAAAATTCACACGATACCAACGTTTACACTAATGCTAATAATGATTATATGGTGTAAATGATGATGATGATGATGATGATGATGATGATGATGATGATGATGATGATGATGATGATGATGATGTTGATGATGATGATGAAAAATCGCAACATAAATTCCACATAATACATATAATAAAGAACATATTTGTGTAATTCATAAAGCTTTGCCAATTGTTGACAGCTACTTGCACGTGTTAAGACTAGTATAGCCATCTAGGTAGACATAAAATGATTATGCAGAGCTTGTTTAAAACTCTTTAGTGAGGTTAATGATCTTATTACAGACGGAATGGAGTTCCACACCATAGCGCCAGAGAAGGCTTGACTAGTTTTGAACAAATCAATCCTGGGTATTGGTGGTAGAAAATTGATAGACCCGTACCTTTCGGTGACTCTGTGAAATAGGTCCTGAATATAGATGGGCACTTCTCCATGATATACTTTATACATCATTACAGTCTTATTAAACTGTAACTGTTTAACTAGCGGCAGGTAGTTTAGATTCTTTAACTTCAAATCAGCTGATAATTGTGGACCATTTAACATGATTTTAGCTGCCCGACGATGTAGAGAGTTTAATTTTTTCATGTGAATATCAGAGACGCCATCCCAAAGAGTTGATGCGTAATTAATATGGGATAAGATGTGGGCATGATAAAATAGTTTTAATGTTGCGATATCGACATATTGCTTTAACTTTGATAGCAGAAACAAATTCTTGGATACTTTTTGACAAATATAATGTACATGAGATTGCCATTTTAATTCTTGATCGACTATCACACCCAAAACACGATGTTCCGTTACCTGCTGAACAGGTTGTGATTCCAGAGAAAGATTTAACTTAAGAGGTCGTGACTGGTGTTTTTGTCTTGTTGTAATAATCATGCTTTTTGTCTTTCCTGGGTGCACTATCATACAATTCTGGTTACACCAACTGTTGACTTCATTCAGACTAGACTGTAAGGAAATTTCAATTTCTTGAACAGTCCTACAGCTTGTGTGAAGCGTCGAATCATCTGCAAAAAATTCCGTTTTAACTTTGGAATTAGATATATGAAGGGGGAGGTCATTAATGAATACACAAAACAAGATAGGCCCTAAAACTGACCCCTGGGGGACTCCACTCTTTAAACATCCTTTGGGAGATGTTTTACCGTTTATAGAAACATACTGTGTTCTGTTGACAAGATATGATTTAAAGAATGAACACGTTGCGGGATTGTTCACGTACAATGCGAGTTTATGTAAAAGTAATGTGTGATCTACAAGATCAAAAGCTTTCTTAAAATCAAGAAATACAGCCCCTGATATGTCCGAACGATTAATTGCCGATAGCCAGTTATCACATAGTGATGAAAGAGCTGTACTACAGGAATGTTTCGGACGAAACCCAGATTGAAAGTTGTGAAATAATTTGTACCTTTCCATGTAGTTCAGAAGATTCTTCTGGATGTGCTTCTCTAAAGGCTTTGATAAAATAGGAAGCAATGAAATTGGCCTGAAGTTATTAGGGTCAGACACATCTTTATTTTTAGGAAGTGGAACGACCTTTGCCGTTTTAAATGCATCAGGAAAAATATTTTTTTCAATGCAAAGATTATACACATATGTTAGGGATTCCACTATGTACGGTAGGGCTAATTTAAGCAACGACGGGGGGATTTTGTCAGGCCCCATGGATTTATTATTCTGAAGGTTTTCTATAAATTTTCCAACTTCATGTACGGCAATAGTTGGGATAGAGAATGAATCTTGTGATTTCAATTTATGACTACAAAATTCTTTTAGTCTAAACAACAGGGTGTCCCCACCCTCGACTTCTTCATTTACATTTTTAGATTGTTTCAATCGATCAGCCAAACACAGAAAGTGCTCATTGAATTTGTCAGGAGAAATGGCGCTATTTAATCTGCTATTTCTTCTCTGGGATTTACCTAACACTTCATTTATGGCTTGCCAAAGCGTGGCAACATCTTTTTTGTCTTCAACCAATTTATGAAAATGATTACTTTTAGCCTGGCGTACTAACTCGGTAACTCTATTGCGTTGTGCTTTAAATTCTGATTTCCTTTGATTTTCCTTAAAAAAATCACGTAGTGCCATAGCTTCTACAATCTCAGGAGTAAGCCATGGTGGTAATGTAGGGGATTTTACTCGGTGTTGCCTCAGAGGGGCATGTTTGTCAACAATCGGGTAGAGTATACGTGAGAAACAATTAAGCGCCTCCTCAGCCTCAGTACAATTAAACACATCATGGAACGGAGCTGAAGATAAGTCCATGAAAAACTTAGACTCGTGAAATTTTTTAAAGCTCCGATATTCGATGGTTGTGTGTCCTTTTTTATGACATTTTGGGATTATATAGTTCCATGAGCAGCAAGTCACGTAATGATCACTAATGCCAGAATTAACCACATTAACATTCGAAACCATTGTTTTGTTATCCGTGTATATATGGTCAATTAATGTCGCTGTTGATGCAGTTATTCTTGTTGACGTTTCAACTAGTTGTTGAAGGCCAAAGAGGGACAAAGTTGTGCACCAAGCTGTCTGTGGTTTATGCAAATCGATATTGAAGTCGCCTAATATTAATATAGGCTTATTTTGGCTCTTGATACTGTCCATTAGGTTGATAAAATCATCTGTCCAGTTTGACAATGCAGCAGGGTTCCTATACAGGAAACCCACGAGCAGAGGGGTAGACTTATTAATTTTGATTTCAAGCCACAGGCACTCAACATTCTCAGCTTCCAAATCAGGTCTACGGTGAGTGTAATTAACTAACGATTCGTGTACATAGGCGGCGAGGCCAGTTTGCTGCGGTCTCACACTGTCACGCCTGAATATAGAGTAATGGGGTACATTCAGAAAGAGAGAGAGAGAGAGAGAGAGAGAGAGAGAGAGAGAGATAAACAGACAGAGACAGCCAGCCAGAAAAAAAACACCGTCCAACCAAACAACCAAATAACCAACCAACCAAAATGCAAAAGACACACCTACCTGGACTCGTTACTCTGTAGCTGTGTCCTCTCCATCAGTCTGCACGGGAGAACCGTCTTACTGTGTATTGTGGCCAACGACTTGCACACGTCGGCGTCCTTGCCGTTGTCGATGGGGGTGATGCGGAACCGGTTGGGGGTCCAGCTGTGGTCAGTGTTGGACAGCGCGCCGGTCGCCTCCGTGATGTTGATGTCGTCACCCAAGCAGAACGTTTCGCAGGCGTCCTGTAAAAAAAAAAAATTTTTAAATAAAATAATAAGGGTATTTATTTGGCGCAAATCCTAAAATAGTTCTAAGCGCCTTACAATCAATCTTAAATATAATAATCTTAATCCCCGAGTACGCTAGTACAAGGGTCCAGCAGAGCTGTGTGTGTGTGTGTGTGTCTCGACTTAACAGCTTATTGCTGGGAAACTACTGGGCGCAGTTCGTTCAAAAGTTGATACACTAACTTGATAATAGGTCCGATTGATCGTATTAATAACAGCTATTGTGTTTTCAGCGTAGCAATAGGGCCCGATATTTAGACGAGACAAGTATAATGCCGACGAGTCGAAGACGAGTCGCATTATACTTGTTCGAGTCTAAATATCGGACCCTATTGCTACGATGAAAACACAATAGCGTTTATATAGCTATTCTGACATTAAATTCTGTGTTAAAATCATGTTTTTGTCAGCAACAAGAAGCAGAATGGTCCATGTCGTTGATTGCAGACGACGGTTCCCTTTCTGCATGAAGCCACGGAAATAACCGAACATTGAAAAACCCACGGACATGTATTACGGAGAAAACTCAAGATAACCGGATGCTTAGCATTACGTCAATATCTTAGGAATCATATGACGTTATGACGTATCATGCTTGCCTACGTAGATTGTATGTTCGAAAGTCTGACTTCTGTTGGGAATTCGCGTGGTGAAGACTGCGGTAAATCTGTAGATGATAAGAGAACAAGGATTGTCTCAGAAGAAACGACGAAATGTTTCAGACCGGTAACTTCATTTCAACATTGCACTATACAATGGACGTTCTATGTGACAGGAGAGTTTGCTGATTTTGTGTTAAACATTGGTGATTGGAGAGATCGTCTGCAAAAATCAGAGATAGGTCGCTTCAGATTGCAGCTCCCCACCAACGCTCTACCTACAATGTCCGGTGACCCCTATTTGCAAAATCTAGATGTGGCACTTTTTAGCACGTGTACGGGAACGTGTACGGGTAACGTCATAAAATCCAGTTTTTACGTCACGCGTTTGCCAAGATCTGAAGTCTTGGTGGGAGCAAAACAACGTATGATTAGGAACATTAGAGAGAGAAAAAGTGAGTCACGGGTGACGCAATATCTACACGTACGCGTACAGGTCTTTGCTTCACGTTCGATCATCTAGAACACTGTAATTACTATGTTTAGCGGAATGCTTGAGGGTCCTAAAACCGGGATGACTTTTGGCAGTTCAATACCTTTAAAATAAATGCTTCTTCCAATGTGTAATGACAAAAGCTGTAATCATTGATCAAATGCAGAGTTATAAAGTTATTTTAATCAAAAAAAGAGACAGAAAAAAAACTAGTCCTAAGAATTGTTCTTGTCGTATTTTGTTTCCACCGACCGTACTGGTCGTATTTTAAACAAGGGTACAGAATACGGCGAAATCGTATGGGTTCCCAGGTCTGCTTTTCTCTAATCTTCCTTGCACCTACAAACATACCGTGTACTAAAATCAGTAACAATACCTTGAAGACAGCCTCCGCCCAGTTTCTGAAGGACTCCTCCTGCCCACACAGCTCGTCTCCCTCCACGATGTTGTGGATGCACTCCGCGCCCAGCTCCGTCAGGATCTTGTCCATGTAATGTCCGAACGCCGCGAAGTGGGGGTAGGCCCGCGACCCCAGGGCGAACACGGAATATCTGAAAATATCCACCAGGGATAGAATTATGATAATTGTTAAACAATGTTAGTCAGTGTCCGAACGCTGCGAAGTGTGGTTAGGCCCGCTATTCCAGGGCAAACACGTAATACCTGAAAATATCCAACAGCGATGGAGTTAAAATAATTGTACAACTATGTTATTAGTATCATTTTCATGCAGTGTTCAAATGCCGCGAAGTGTGGGTAGTCCCCCGCAACCCAAGGGCAAACACATAATATCTAAAAATAACCACACAACAATACATGTGTAGCTTCCGGTATTTTCAGAGACAGGAACGCGTTCTTTGTTTGTTTGCTTAACGCCTAGCCGACCACGAAGGGCCATATCAGGGCGGTGCCGCTTTGACATTTAACGTGCGCCACACACAAGACAGAAGTCGCAGCACAGGCTTCATGTCTCACCCAGTCACATTATTCTGACACCGGACCAACCAGTCCTAGCACTAACCCCATAATGCCAGACGCCAGGCGGAGCAGCCACTAGATTGCCAATGTTAAAGTCTTAGGTATGACCCGGCAGGGGCGCGTTGTGATTAATCTATGTTTACCTGTATAGCCACATAACGACCATGAATATCATACCTGACGTTGCCGAGAGGCCCCGACTCCATGGTGAGATTGTCGTCCTCGTTAGCCTCCTTGTCGTCAGTGTGACCGCCATGCTCACTGGACACGCTCATACGGATGTAGGACGACGAGGAGAAGTTGGCGCTGAAAACAACACGGTTTTCATTTAATGTAAGATAATTAGATATGATACACGGCTGGTATGTGATGGAGGGGCTTTCAAAATTAGGCAGATGTGCACATGGGAGACATAAGATAAGATAATTTATTGTCCAAACAATTAAATAATGGATGGAAAAGTGTGGTTCATCTGCTCTTAAAACAACCAAACAACATATGACAACCATAACCATAAAACAATAAAACATACGAAGTAAGAACACCCAAAAGTACGCCTGATTACGGAGGGTGGTGGTAGGGGACAGTCCGGAACCCAGTACCAAACTCTGTGGTAATTAATCACTATTGATCAGATCCACCAACTCGTTGATCTCCCGCTTCTGATTAAACACGCCATCTTGTTGACCGCAGTTTTGATACGACATGCTTTCTTAGCTTTTTGTGGCGTCATTCTTGCCATTACTTTATGTCGTCTCCTTTTTGTGTGCGTTAGTAGACATATGTCGCAGGCTCCCGCGGAGGGAACGTATCAAAACTATTACAAAATGTGAAGAAGAGATACCCACATGTATTTGTTTGTAAGTCTGTTTGCCAGATATAAAAAAGGACTGATTGTTACCGGGATACGAAACTGCTGGATTGAGACTTTTTATTAGATGGCCCGTTACATGTATATATGGCACACCTTCTTATGAACCTCTCTCTCAAGCCTCAATAAAAGGAGTCAAACACGTTACATGTATGGCACACCTTCTTATGAACCTCTCTCTCAAGCCTCAATAAAAGGAGTCAAACACGTTACATGTATATATGGCACACCTTCTTATCAACCTCTCTCTCAAGCCTCAATAAAAGGAGTCAAACACGTTACATGTATATATGGCACACCTTCTTATGAACCTCTCTCTCAAGCCTCAATACAAGGAGTCAAACACGTTACATGTATATATGGCACACCTTCTTATGAACCTCTCTCAAGCCTCAATAAAAGGAGTCAAAACAAACAAATGAAGCTGTGCATAAATTGAAATTCTAACTTGTAAGGGTAGAAGAGGTTTCAAGGGTAGAATTGGTCTTACGGACTTACCTTCCTGATTTCTCTGGGTGTTTCATTTCAAACAGTGATTTCGCCAGCACCTGCAAAAGTATCAGTCCAGTTACATAATCGTAAATTTGCACACAGGGGTATAATATAAATAACACTTTACTATCCTAGATCAGAACTATACTTCCCCCTAAAGGTACAGTAAACCTCCCGTAAACCATCACAGATACTGTTAGGCTTTTACACACAGTACAAACACCCTTTCATTTAAAAAACTCACCGCCTGAGAACATCCTAAGTGCCCTCCGTAAAGAGCGAGCAATTTTCAAAGAATTTATTTTTGCGTGGTTTATCTTACCCCTGAGCCATCGTGAACCCGTGTGATCCAGTTTTCCTTTTTCACAATGTTGTCGTCAGTTTGTAATTCGCTGTGAGCTTATCTGCAATAGCACGTTATCATGTACCTCTGACTATGCACGAAACAAACGGCTGTGGTTTACAAGAACTCTTGAGATGGCTTTTGACTGTTCAGAGGAACTGGCGATAGCATAAACCGTCGTCTGCTACGAGAACCACGACCTTGCGTGACCCTGCTTCCGGGCCTTTCTTTTTTCAAACTTTCAAAACTTCGAATTGTACTGATCTTGTCTTGATGAAAAAATAATTCTTTTATGATTTAAGAATGTTTGTGTAACAAGCTGTCAATTTATTATTTAGATTTTAAAAGTTAGGTCTAGCGCCAAAACGCACCACGGTCCGATTGTGTGAGGAGACAATCCGCAAAATTAATTCTTTGAAAATTGCTCGCTCTTTACGTAGGGCACCTAGGATGTTCCCGTTCGGTGAGCGTTCAAATGGTGTGTAAAAGCCTGACAGTATCTGTGATGGTTTACGGGAGGCTTACTGTGCCTTTAACTGCCGTATCACGTCGCCGGTTCTGATGACAGCAACAAGGATGAAAATTCTGACAAGGGAAACAACCGCTGTAAATTGTTTATTGACTTGCAGCAAGCTGATTGTCTCCCTTGAAGACCATCTCCCAGCTTTGGGAAGGTTGTAATGCTTATGATTTTTCATCTGAATTCTTTAATCGAATTTCTCCGGTATTCTCATGTTTCACAAGTGTTTAATAAAGGTTTTGCCCCTTTGGTGCTTAGAAACCAAACTAAAAATGTAAACAAATATTGAACATATGAATGCAGACATAAAAATCATAAGTTATTACAGGGTTCAAGGGGTTGCTTTAGAATACTCGTACATGTTATTTTGTTCTGTTTTAGGGGCCAAACAAATACAAAAAGTTAGCTGACCTCCCCATTCTCCGGAGGGTCACCGTTGCCAAACGTACTGGTGACCACAAGGACCAGGGACTCGTGTTCAAGCTGAATGACGTCATACGAGTCCATGCACACCACCTGAAATCATTCAAGGTGAATTTATTATGCGATCATATTTACAGGGAATTATTTGCTACACTAGGAACACTCTTTGCTTTAAGCTTGTTTTATACACAATCGTTTCACATAAACAACATATAGAACGACAACAAGAAAAATGCTTATGGTCATACACGTTCCCCCAAAATTAAAAATAATACATGTTTAAGATAACAACATGGTTAACAATTAATGCCATTATCACCTGACTTAGATCATATTTCATTATTATTTTACGTAAGAGAAACTTTAAAAGAAATCGTTCAGTTCAAAGGTCACTTGTTCGACGTACCCCTGCTAGTGAATATTTTGTGTTGTCTATGAAACAGAATTCATTTTTCAGTAACTAACTTTTCACGTTTCTTTGATTTTTAAACAAATATAAAAACAATCAGGCAGGTCTTACCCTGGCGTCAAAGGCGTGTTTGAAGATCTCACAGAGCGTGGTGGCGAATCGCTCAGACTTGCCGGTCTCTGTGGCGTACATGATGGTGCACTTGACTCGCCGGGCCAGCGCACGGCCCATCAGCTTGGCCGAGAACTTGACCGCCCTAAGGATGGAAATAGAATTATAACACAATGACAAACAAGCAGGTACGATAACTTGGCAACCCCAAGGATGGAAATAGAATTATAACAACATGACAAACAAGCAGGTACGATAACTTGGCAACCCTAAGGATGGAAATAGAATTATAACAACATGACAAACAAGCAGGTACGATAACTTGGCAACCCTAAGGATGGAAATAGCAGTATAACACAACGACAAACAAGCAGGTACGATAACTTGGCAACCCTAAGGATGGAAATAGAATTATAACAACATGACAAACCAGCAGGTAGGAGGACGTTGATAATTATGCCTGTCCTTAACTGGGCGAAGTCGTCTACGCGAGGTATTCTTCGCGAAGCTGGCCTCACGGAGCTGTAGTACTGAGTTTTCGGTAAAAACAAAAGACTTCCCGAAGCTGGCCTCACGGAGCTGTAGTACTGAGTTTTCGGTAAAAACAAAAGACTTCGCGAAGCTGGCCTCACGGAGCTGTAGTACTGAGTTTTCGGTAAAAACAAAAGACTTCCCGAAGCTGGCCTGACGGAGCTGTAGTACTGAGTTTTCGGTAAAAACAAAAGACTTCGCGAAGCTGGCCTCACGGAGCTGTAGTACTGAGTTTTCGGTAAAAACAAAAGACTTCGCGAAGCTGGCCTCACGGAGCTTTAGTACTGAGTTTTCGGTAAAAACAAAAGACTTCCCGAAGCTGGCCTCACGGAGCTGTAGTACTGAGTTTTCGGTAAAAACAAAAGACTTCCCGAAGCTGGCCTCACGGAGCTGTAGTACTGAGTTTTCGGTAAAAACAAAAGACTTCCCGAAGCTGGCCTCACGGAGCTGTAGTACTGAGTTTTCGGTAAAAACAAAAGACTTCGCGAAGCTGGCCTCACGGAGCTGTAGCACTGAGTTTTCGGTAAAAACAAAAGACTTCGCGAAGCTGGCCTCACGGAGCTGTAGCACTGAGTTTTCGGTAAAAACAAAAGACTTCGCGAAGTCGACTTCGGGCTGAATTAAGGACCGCCTTTATGCCCAATCAGCGTAGCATCCGTCGGCGTGACGTGCGCGCCTTTATGCCCAATCGGCGTAACATCCGTCGGCGTGACGTGCGCGCCTTTATGCCCAATCGGCGTAACATCCGTCGGCGTGACGTGCGCGCCTTTATGCCCAATCGGCGTAACATCCGTCGGCGTGACGTGCGCGCCTTTATGCCCAATCGGCGTAACATCCGTCGGCGTGACGTGCGCGCCTTTATGCCCAATCGGCGTAGCATCCGTCGGCGTGACGTGCGCGCCTTTATGCCCAATCGGCGTAACATCCGTCGGCGTGACGTGCGCGCCTTTATGCCCAATCGGCGTAACATCCGTCGGCGTGACGTGCGCGCCTTTATGCCCAATCGGCGTAACATCCGTCGGCGTGACGTGCGCGCCTTTATGCCCAATCGGCGTAACATCCGTCGGCGTGACGTGCGCGCACGAACAAGGACAACAATAGAACGAACAAGGACAACAATAGAACGAACAAGGACAACAATAGAACGAACAAGGACAACAATAGAACGAACAAGGACAACAATAGAACGAACAAGGACAACAATAGACGAACTCCGGAAACAACTTGGTCAGGAGTGTTGGGCTTGTAAAAGAGTGTATATTCTTTTTTTTATTGAGGCAGGATTTCCACACGTGCTCCTTGTCCGCGTGTTTCAGACACACCCCTCGCTAATGACTGGCCTATAATGTCACGTGTTTCAGACACACCCCTCGCTAATGACTGGCCTATAATGTCACGTGTTTCAGACACACCCCTCGCTAATGACTGGCCTATAATGTCACGTGGCAAAGTTTAATTCACTAAAAGCAAGAGTATTTACTCTTTCACAACCGATACAAAGCCGACAGAGTTATTTCCGAACTTAGTCTATTGACGACTTATTGTATGGTTTGGGACTTAGCCCATGGTGGCCGCCATTATTAGTTTCGTAGTTTCGGCTGTCTCCCTTGTTTGGGGAACACAAACTTCCGGTTCCTTTAGACAAGACGCGTCAAATCGGTCTATTATTACGTCATTGTTAAAACCAAGGGACGTAATCGCTTCTTGTTTTTTTTCCCTCCAGGTGAAAGTGGTTGTGAATCTGTCGCTATCCCTGTGGCAAGAAAGATCGGAAAGGGTAAAATATGATTCCTACGCTGTTTAGCATCATTGGAGTTTGTGTAAGAACGTTTGACTAATATTGTTATAGGATTTACATTCGCAAAGTGAGTGTCTGCAGCCGGGTTACGGCGTACAGGGCTTCTGTGTGCTCATCAGTTGTCTGCAGCCGGGTTACGGCGTACAGGGCTTCTGTGTGCTCATCAGTTGTCTGCAGCCGGGTTACGGCGTACAGGGATTCTGTGTTCTCATCAGTTGTCTGCAGCCGGGTTACGGCGTACAGTGCTTCTGTGTGCTCATCAGTTGTCTGCAGCCGGGTTACGGCGTACAGGGCTTCTGTGAGCTCATCAGTTGTCTGCAGCCGGGTTACGGCGTACAGGGCTTCTGTGTGCTCATCAGTTGTCTGCAGCCGGGTTACGGCGTACAGGGCTTCTGTGTGCTCATCAGTTGTCTGCAGCCGGGTTACGGCGTACAGGGCTTCTGTGTGCTCATCAGTTGTCTGCAGCCGGGTTACGGCGTACAGGGCTTCTGTGTGCTCATCAGTTGTCTGCAGCCGGGTTACGGCGTACAGGGCTTCTGTGTGCTCATCAGTTGTCTGCAGCCGGGTTACGGCGTACAGGGCTTCTGTGTGCTCATCAGTAATCCCCGTTCTTACGGTCGAAACTACGTTTGTGTTGTTGTTTATTTGTCTACCTTTTATGAATGCCATTTTGTCGCATCTATTCTAAAACTTTACAATTTACTGTCATGCATGATCATAACGATTACGCCGTGTTCCCCACGAGTTAAAATATGGATATATATAAAAAGGTAAACATCTGAAATTCTGAAGCAAAAGTGGAAACAATAAAACAAACATAAAACAAATGGAACAACTTCTTCTGCTAAAAAAAAAAAAAAGCGTCCTTACAACTCAAACGTAAGATTGATAAAAAACGTGTTCTTACCCTCCTGAAAAAGAATCACACGGTAAAGATTATTTTCTAGTTTAGTGTTAAATATGAGGAATAACCTAGCGTTTATAAAACCTGCTAGCTTACTTTATATTGTAAAAAAAAAAATAAAAAAAAAAGAGAGAAAAAAGGAAACTCTTAGAATTAAAGCAACTAATTAAACCAGAAAATCGCAGACAAGAAACGAAAATCGTGGCGGGTAAGGGCAAAAACGTTGGAAACGATAAGGGCAGGAGTAACCTTTGGCAAAACAACACAAGCCAATATTTACTAGTAAATAACAGTATGAAGTTTGCTTTTAGTGTCTACAATTATTGTCTTGAATTTCGTTTTTACTTAACGATAATATCGCAGGGAAGACAAAATAAATGATGTATCTGTATCACCTGGCATATTTGTTTGTAATTACTATTCTGATGCTGAAACCGCCATCATCGAGTTGCCGGAATACGTTTTCAACACAATCAAAAGCACTGATTCAAAGCGGGAAGGAACACAGTCGATGGAAGCAACTTGGGCAAGGGGGGGGGGGGGGAGCGTAGAAGCAGGGTTGGTGGCAAGGGAGATATGAGACATGTATGATTACAAGCTTCACTGGATTAGCCTTTTGCCAGTAGAGACGGACAGCGAGACAGAGCAACACGTAAGACACAATGGAGGCATCTTCGGGAGAGGCGATGGTGAGGCAGGGGATGTGTGTGAAGAGGAGACTTCTGCAGGTTAACGATTCCGTGGAATCAAGCTTGTTTGGTTACGCTGAGGTGGGCAGATCCTACAACGGGCGTCCAGATGGCTGTATAAGCGGTTTAGGAGCGAATGTAAGTGGACATAGGCTTAATTACTTTATACTGGAAGAATCTGTCACTTTTGGGAATGACATTGTTTATCATACTTGTTCTAAGATGTATGTAACGTTTCACTGTCGTGATACAAAAGTACCCAATCATAATCTTATTTCAATATCAGAGTCATGAGTAATAATATAAAGTGTCCTTGGTAAGTACATTTATTGTTATTGCTGTACAACCTCGAGAATATAGTCATATGGAGTGACGAAAACAAACACTGTCTATGTTTGCTTTACACTTGGTTACAAAGACTTCCACACTTTATGTGTAACTATGTGTCTATTACTTATCTTACGTGGGTTTTTTTCATCTTTTTAAAAACAATTTTTCTAGATTATCTTATATAACTATAAGTGGTCGTTGTCTATGAATTGTTTTTAATGCTTGTATGTTATTTCTTACGAGAAAACTTTTTATATGTAAAATATTAAATTTTAATGTCTAATGTAAAGCGCCATGAGACTGCCATTCGGCCGTGAACAGCGCTATAAAAGAATGTTGTATTATTATTATTATTATTATTACTTTAACCATAGGGTATTATAATTTACAGGTTGTGTAAGAACACACATGGGGTCCTGATTTGGCCTATATGGTCCGCTGGACCCACAAAGCAACAACTAACTAGCAGTTGAACACTTTCGAAATGATTGCAAACTGTCCGACTAACAACAATCAGACAATTTATTTCGTGATATTTAAATAAATGATTAAAGTCGGCATGAATAGCAATCTTCTTGGGTAAAATCATATAAAACGGTGACAAAAAGGTTAGTGTTTAACAGGTGAACTGTGAATGTCTAAAATGTTGCTACACGTATTCCCATAAATACGATTATAAACGAATGTTAATTAATGTTTTAGAGTTATAAGCACTAATACCGAATACGTCTTCCACTTTACAATCGACATTTCTTTAAAACAAGAAGACATTAGTTGGTTCAATGACGTCAGTCCCTTGAATATGCTATTTGCCCTGGAGTTATCAGTCATTCTAAGGTTAACATTTAGTGCATATACACAAAACCACCATCACATTAAGATAATCACTTCCGTCTTCCCTAAAGCAGGAAGGGTACTAAAGTTAAAAAGTACAGATTCTAACAATCATCTCTTCCGCGACCCTTTAATAAATTGTCCTGTGGGGGTTAAAGCTCAGTTGTTTTCGCAGGTTAACGATTCCGTGGAATCAAGCTTGTTGGGTTATGCTGAGGTGGGCAAGTCTTACAACGGTCGTCCTGAGCCTTGGCTCTTTGTGGTGATCGTGATCATGCCGTCAAGATCTGGTTGCAGCACCTTCTGCTTTAAAGGCTCTGCCGTCTCCTTACCATCTTCTGGGCTGAATCAGGTATTGACATGGATTTGAAATATATATTCTGTCACAGAATTTGGGGTTCTTCTTTGAAAGTCGTCGACACTCGTAGACACAATGACAGATTATAGAATACTTTTGAAAATGAAAATGTGACTATACAATCTAAAACACACAAAAACACACCAAATAAATAAATTAATCAACTAACACACACACAAAGCCAAAGAAGACCATAAAATCACATGGCTTTCATAAGTAGGCGTTCCCTTTCTTTTTTCATTAAGTCGCTTCAACCCGTTTCCCCCTCCAAGCACAAATGAAATGTGTATGGCAAATGAAACAAAACAAAACACAAACCAATACCCACAAAAAACCCACAAATATAAACAAAATCGCAGTAGATAACAAACACCAGTGCAATGCCTGGCGAATTCATTGAAGCCAAAATTCCTTTTGGGGCAATGGAAAACAAACCACACACACAAAAACACACACACAAAATTAAACAACAACTCAGAAAATGACAAAGAAACATAAAGTAATTTACCTGGCGAGCTCCCTGAAGCCAAACTTCCTCTTGGATCGTTCCTGTGACTTGGGCTTGTCCCGATCCTTCTTCCACACGTGTGTCTTCCACGGCTCTTCCTGAAACACCATCCGCAGGTCATCTTACAGGCTATTCGAGCGACATTCCAAAGCAAAGCACAACAGCAAGGAGCAAAACGCTTCGAGGTATCACACCATGCCGTCTCAAAACTTTGCAAGCCGGATGAATTCCTAAAGATTTCAAGGTAAAACATCACACCGAAGAACAAAATGTTTCGAAAAAACACACCATGCCGTCTCACACGCTTTGGAAGCTAGTTGAATTCCTAAAGATTTCAAGGCAAAGCATCACACCAATGAACAAAATGCTTCGAGTTACCACACCATATCGTCTCACAAGCTTTGCAAGCCAGACTATACATTCTAAGGCAAAGCATCGCACCAATGAAAACACATGTTTCGTATGAACACAGTCTTCAAATCGTCTTAAAAGCTTTTTAAGCCAAATCAACATACCTGATACTCATAGGAAGGTTTGAGCTTGTAGAGCAGCATCTCTTGGTGAAAGACGGGGGTGAGGGAACCGCTCATGGGGGGTACGATCCATACCCAGTCGGCAGGACAACCTCCCCTCAGCCTCTGCTCGTTCTCCAGATGTTTCATGAAGGAGTCTGAGGCTGCGTGGTGGTCTGTGATGGTCACCCCTGAAGCCTGGTACAGGAAAATAATGCAAGCACAAATGAACTGAGAGGTGGTGAAAGTTAGATGACAAGGCGCATTATAGAAAGGACTAAGACAGAGAAAAAATAGCCATTGAAAAAAATCAAGAGACAAGACAACATATTCAGACAGACAGACACATACACACAAACAGACAAACACAGAGATACATTGACAGACAGACAGACAGACAGACAGACAGACAGACAGACACACAGACACAGACACATAGATACACAGACGTAGAGTGTCACGATCTAGTGACATAGACCAAGAAAGTGTCACTCAGTGGGGTGCCTTCTCTTGGTCAATTGCGACTGAAAGCGCCTGTGCGTGAGTCGGGGCTATACGGCAGAGTTTTGCTGAGAGCGCAGAGCACGGATTTTGTGGCGCACGGATTTTTCGGGGGTAATTCTGCTTTGCGAGGCAGAATTGTGGATAGCTGAACTTGATATGTGACAATGTCAGTCACGTGTTATTGTCAAGGTTGTCTGTCTGAGACACGGTAACTTGGCACTTGACACTCAGCGGCAGAAGAAGAAGGATCGATACAGCGGTTTCTAGAGTATGAGGGTCTTCACCGAATAGAATATTCGGGCACTCTAGAGGAACTTCAACGAGATATCACCTTCTCACCGCCACATGTTCGCTGAGGACGAGTCGTCAATCTTCCTTCGCCGTGCGATGGTCTTCGCATAAGTATTCGGCAAGGTTTTTTTTTGATGTTGTTGTCACTGTTGACGAACAGAGGCCATTCCAGGGAGGAAGCGGGTTTTGCTTCCATGAGAGTGCTACATTCATAGGCTGTTTGAGGTAATAAATCATTATTTAACGCTGTTGACGAGTCTGTGTTTGTGGAATGAAATACTCTCTGTTGTTCTTTCCAGGTTAGCGCATAATTTGCTCTCTGTGACGCTAAAATACTAACCTGTATATGGTTTTTGCAGGTAGGGAGAGAAGGACGAAAAATGGCTGTTTTGTTGTTGTGGAAAGTCCGTTTGTGCAGGCCCACGTGCTCGATGAGATATGTAAAGATGACATGTTTAAAGGTGGAGGGTGAGGGGTAGCTGACATGTTTAGTGCACCGATGCTTTCTGTTTGCAGCCTTTTCCTAACTTCTGTTCGGCTGCCTTCTGCGGGACCACGCTAACCAGCACACCGGCTAACCAGCGAACCGGCTAACCAGCTAACCAGCGAACCGGCTAACCAGCTAAACAGCGACTGGGTGCGGCGCCTGATGCCTCCACAGTTCCCTGCTTCGTCACCACCCTAACCAGCACTTCATTCGACGGAGCAGTTGTGGAGGCTAAAAGACTAATTACAGGCCGTCCACCCAGTGGCGAAAGAAAGCTAAGTGCACCATGTCTTATGCACCCCGTTGACCACCGTTGTCATTTATGCTATCTGTGATTATATTCGAGTAGTGACGACGTGGGGTGTGTGACACCTGCATGAACTAGCACTTTTGGAGCAGAACAGTCGTATTTTCTTATCTTTACACGGGATCAGCGTGTTACTATAATTTTCTATATTCTAACTCGCATTTTGTCAGTGACCATTGGTTTTTACGTTTTGTGAACGTAAAAGAACATATTTTGAGTGAAGTCTCGAGGGAGGTGGCGAGGTGTCTGAAACTTATACTTTTGTTGTCTCTATTAAATTGTATGACTGCGAGAGTGGATCGTGGTGTGGTTAGTTAGTTAGTAGTAACTAACCGTTTCATAATCACCTTAAGTGATATATTGAAACGTGACATAGAGAGACGGACAGACAGACAGACAGACAGACAGACTGACAGACACACTGAGAGCCAACAAACCAGCAACACAGCCAGACAACCATCATGCCAGACAAGCCAGCCAAGACAGACAGAAACAGTACCTGAAAACTGTGTAGAACGGCAATGTTGACTTCAACCAGGGCTCGATCTTTCCACAGAGAGGAACTCTTCCTGACATCCAGGCCCATGTTGACTGCCACTTTCTGCAATGAAACAACACAATCCACTTGCGGTTACACGGAGTTAAATCATGAAATAATTCCCAAGGCATAGTCTCGAATTTGGCCCGTGGTAGTTACGTCACATACTGAACCTGAAAATGAAAAGAGCGACCGTTCAAGATTCACTCAGAAGGACTGCCCCGGAAGGCTATAATAGCATATTATAGGTTGTAGAGAATATACCAAACAATAAACAAAATCAACCACACCTTGAACCTTACACACACCTTGAACCTTACACACGGCGGAATCGGGTTGTTGCCATCCCCACTATTCACATGCAGAAAGCAGACAGGCTTTGGAGTTTATGTGGGTGTCATAGCAGAGGGATGGTTCTATCTTAGGCCCAAAACAAATATAGTCTGTTTACAGTATCCCGACCGACCCTATTTTTTCGCGCGACCCTAGACTTGTTTTTGGCATTTGGGAAAAAAAAAGTCTTTGTTTTTTTGCAAAATAACTGAAAAATATGTTTTTTTGGAGAAAAAAAAATCCCGACCTACCGACCCTATTTTTTTGCCCATGTTACCGTAAACAGACTATTTTTTTGGTGGCCTTATTAAAAAAATCTGGCTCTGATATTTCAGATGGTGAGCGGAATCATTAATTAACACTGAAAAGACTGTGCCTTTAAGCACGCTTCGGAAACCAATTAGTAATGCCGAATGCTTGTCAAACGCAGCACCGCCTCAGATAATTTGAAAAGACGAGTCTTGTCTTAATGGTCGCTATAGTAATGATCGTTTGTAGGTTATCAGAAGTAATGGTGTATAATCTCGCTCAAATTTAACATCGACAGCGAGGATTAACATCTCTTTTGAATGTAAACAGGCAGAGGGGCAGGTAGATAAACTGAATGACAAAAAGACGCATGATTATGCAGAAAGACAATCGCTTAGGCAGACAGACGGACAGACAGAAAGACAGACAAACAGACAAACCAGCTAGGGAGAAATTAATAAAATGTTATGTCATTAGCTAGACCGACACAAAAACTGACAAAAACAGACCAAAGAATTGTGCTCTGAACGTTTGCAAAAATAAATAGAGGCCTCGTTCATTGTAGAAGCCCAAGCAGCAAGGCCGAAATATCATATTTGCGACTGTCCTTATAATCTTAAAGGCACAGTAAACCTCCCGTAAACCATCACAGAGCCCCCCCGAGCGTCTACATTCAGTACACCGAACGGGAACATCCTGGCTGCTTTCTGTCGAGCGTGAGAAATTTTCAAAGATTTTTTTTTCGTGGACTTGTTCCTCTACAACAATGGCGCCTCGTTTTGGTGCTGGACGGCTGTTATGAATATTCAATGCAGGAAATCACGCCCGGACAGTAAGCCTCCCGTAAACCATCACAGATACTTTCAGGCTGTTACACACAGTACAAACACGCTTCCATTTGAACGCTCACCAAACGGGAACATCCTAGGTGCCCTACGTAAAGAGCGAGCAATTTTTAAAGAATTAATTTTGCACATTGTCTCGAACACTTTTTGGACCCATCCTGAACTCAGGTCAAAAATTAGTTACTTTCCTTCGGGTCTCATTCTATCGATGTAAACTGGCAATAGCCGTGGATCGATGATTATCAGAATGTTTTTGGACCGTGGTGCGTTTTTGCGCTAGACCTAACTTTTAAAATCTAAATAATGAATTGACAGCTTGTTACACAAACATTCTTACAAAAGAATTCTTTTTTCATCAAGACAAGATCAGTACAATTCGAAGTTGTGAAAGTTTGAAAAAAGAAAAGCCCGGAAGCAGGGTCACGCAAGGGTCGTAGCAGACGACGGTTTATGCATTTCGCCGTTCCTCTCAACAGTCAAAAGCCATCGCTAGAGTTCTTGTGAACCACAGCCGTTTGTTTCGTGCATAAAAACGTGCTATTGTAGATAAGCTGACATCGAGTCGCATTCAAATGACTAACTGACGACTACATTGTGAAAAAGGGAAACTGGATCACACGGGTTCACGATGGCTCAGGGGTAAGATAAACCACGCAAAAATAAATTCTTTGAAAATTGTTCGCTCTTTACGGAGGGCACCTATGATGTTCTCAATCGGTGAGTGTTTAAATGAAAGGGTGTTTGTACTGTGTGTAAAAGCCTGACCGTATCTGTGATGGTTTACGGGAGGCTTAATGTGCCTTTAATTATAACAGTAACGAATCAAAAATATGACAAAAATACGTGGAACACTGAATCGAAATGCTAAAAATATAAGTAGAACACATAATGGATTCAAACGATTGGCCAGAACGGAATTGATGAGGTCGGGAAATGTCAAGAGTTAAGATTAAAACAAAACCTAGCCAGAAACAGAGGTTAAAAAAGAAAATATCAAATGAAATTACTGTCTTGGGCGCGACAAAAACAGAAACGAATACGACACAAAATAATGCTTTCTTTGACAGGGGGTCAAAAAATGTCAAAACATTACATCAACAGAAGCAAAAGTGTTCCACATTCCACACCATATTTCCCCCAAATATCCCACTCAAAAATCACGCTCTGGGAATAACTTGATTCGATTGGTTCGAGTCAACATCACTCTCATCGTTTGGCTCTCCACCGCGCGCCGGAAGTGAATTGCCGCCCTTGTGGCGCTGAGCACTTCAAGGGGAGGAAAGCATGTTTGCTCTTCCGGTCCTCCAGTTGCCTCCCTTTATCGCTGTCGTTTCGGTATTTATGTCGGAACGAGGCGCCCTTGAAAGCTTGAGGGAAAATGTATGGATTTTTTCTCTCACCACAAATCGCTCGATGTGTGAAACACAAATGCAGGGATTTTACTAATGAATCATGCTTTGTGAGGAGATCTGTTAATTACAAATAAAAAGGACACATGCGTGGCCACAGCCTTCAAGAAGTCTTGTTTCGTTTCAGCTTTAAAGAGCATGAAGAGTGTAAAGGTCTGGCAACAAAAAAAGAAAGATTCAAGGAACAGAACAACAGAACAGACAACAAATCAGTATTCTGTTTTCAGCGTCGAGGAAATGTTTGACAATAATTATTAAGATCTTTCCATCACTCTCCCTCTCTAAATGTTTAAATAGCGCTTCAGCATAAACAATTATTACAGAATCCGTATGCTCTCTCTCTCTCTCTCTCTGTCTCTCTCTCTGTCTCTCTCTGTCTCTCTCTGTCTCTCTGTCTCTCTGTCTCTCTCTCTCTCTCTCTCTCTCTCTCTCTCTCTCTCTTGCTACATGTTCGATTTCTACCAGCTTGTACTTATAATTACTTGCATAGTATGCATTTGATTTTATGAATAACCACATAATTATGTATGCTCTTCATGCCTCATCTTCATCATCATCATCATCATCATCATCATCATCATCATCATCATCATCATCGTCATCTTTATCATCACGTGCTGAAGTTTTCTGACCTCCTTTTGTTGGTAAACTTTTTAACTTTTTAATTTTTAATTTTTCAATTTTATCATTGTGTGTCTGTGCGTCCCAAGGACAGATTGTAAGAAAAGGCGTAGCGTTAAATCTTAATCCTTGTTAAATAAAGTTCAATTCAATTCAATTCAATTCAATTCTCTCTCTCTCTATCTCTCTCTCTCTCTCTCTCTCTTTCTTTCTCTATTTATCTCTCTCTCTCTCTCTTTCTTTCTCTATTTATCTCTCTCTCCCTTTCTCGCTCTGTCTTCCTGTCTGACTGTTTCTCTCTGTTTCTCTCTCACTCTGTCTTTTTAGCTCTCTCTCTCTCTCGAGCTAGAGAGAGAGAGAGAGAGAGAGAGAGAGAGAGAGAGAGAGAGAGAGAGAGAGAGAGAGAGAGAGAGAGAGAGAGTCGCTCGGTCAGTCTGACTGTGTACAACTGTCCTTGCACTGAGTTTGGTAATGAAATGGCCGGACGCGATACGGTGACAAGTGATTTGTAAAGGCCACAGTTTGCTGTCACTGTCTCGTACCCTGCAGTCCGCGCATCGGTCAGGGCTACTGATTTGAGACAGTGTCCTTCCGAGTGGAAGGGGGGGGGAGTGATGTCAATGTCTTCTCGTTTCTATTAGGGTGGCAGTGCAAAGAAGGCTTTGAAGGCGGTATGGTTCAGTTGAGGTGGGTTGAATTGATGTGGACGGGCGCAAAGAGGGTAAGACGCCGGCCTATCAAGCGGAAGGTCGTGGGTTTGAATCCCGGCCGCGCCTGGTGGGTTAAGGTGGAGATTTTTCCGATCTCCCAGGTCAACTTATGTGCAGACCTGCTAGTGCCTTACCCCCCTTCGTGTGTACACGCAAGCACAAGACCAAGTGCGCACGGAAAATATCCTGGATTCTTTCTTCTTGTCGTTCGCTGTTAATATCCTGGATTCCATGTCAGAGTTCGGTGCGTTATAGACACACAAAAATACCCAGCATGCTTCCCCCGAAAGCGGTGTATGGCTGCCAAAATTGCGGGCTAAAAACGGTCATACACGTAAAAGCCCACTCGTGGAAAAACATGAGTGAACGTGAGAGTTCCAGCCCATGAACGAAGAAGAAAAGAAGGAGAAGAACAAGAACTGATGTTGTGAGGCAGTAAGATGGACTGCGTCTTGTCGTCGAAGACCATCAGAGCATCCGTGCATCAGAAAACAAAGTTTAAGCAAACGAAACAAACGGCTGTTTACCGCATCAAAATGTGGACCGTTCCATGCGATATTTTCACTACTGTACCCTGAAAGACGACATAGTCTTACCTGCGAGGTGTATCTGTAACTTTAGAGCTCTGAAGTCGTCAGTGTACATGTCTAAGAAAAGTAAATTAGAACAGTAGAGGGAGGGAGAAAGACTGAGAGAGAGACTGAGAGAAAGAGAGAAAGAGAGAGGGCGGGGAGAGAGCGAGAGAGAGAGAGAGAGAGAGGGCGGGGGGAGAGCGAGAGAGAGAGAGAGAGAGGGCGGGGGGGGGGGGAGAGAGAGAGAGAGAGAGAGAGAGAGAGCCTGAGAGAGAGAGAGAGGGAGTGAGATAGAGGGAAGGAGAGAGAGAGGGCGAGGGAGATAAAGAGAGAGAGAGAGAGAAAGCGAGAGAGAGAAAGCGAGAGAGAGAGAGAGAAAGAGAGAGAGAGAGAGAAAGAGAGAGAGAGAAAGAGAGAGAGAGAGGAGAGACAGACAGACAGACATGCAGACAGACAGAGACAGACAGATAGAGACAGATCGCGAGAGACATACAGAGAGAGACATACAGAGAGAGACAGACAGAGAGAGACAGGCAGAGACAGTAAGACAGACACACAAGAAGACAGAGACAGAGACAGACAGATAGAGACAGATCGCGAGAGACATACAGAGAGAGACAGACAGAGACAGACAGACAGACACACAAGAAGACAGAGACAAAGAGTGAAACAGTCAGACAGATGGACTGAGAGCGACAAAGAGGACGACAAATAGAATTCAAACAAAACAAAGCTGGAGTCAAAATGATCAAACTCTAATATCAATCAACTCCCAGGGAGGTTAAACCACCCGTTGACAAGTCTAGCTTTGTCTGGCAGAAAAGGCAGACGGTTACAGAAAGCAGCATTGAGTGTGACGCCTCCATGTTCTTTACAAAACCATTTGTCCACCCCAGTGTACGGTGTCGCAGACCAACGAACCAGGCAACTGTCAAGAGCAGTTTAACAAAATAATTAGCTTAACATTCTGCGCTGGCGGTCGCGCCCGGAGCTAAAATGTTGCTCACCATTGGCGTACAGCAAAAGTGTCTGTGCAATTTGTCAGCAAAAGTGAAATTCTATGTTATATCGTCGCCCTTATCCCCCCCCCCCCGCCCTCAAAAAAAGAGAAAAGGAGGGTTGCAGCATGTATTCCCCAGAAGCGACGATGACATTGCCACAGACGAAAAGTACACCCAAATCGGGGTTGTGAAAAAGTCGCTTCCCTTTGTTTTCCGTTACTTTTCCATAGGAACACTGAGGCAAGCTACACGTTACATTGTAGGCTGGTCTCAGTGTTTCTATAAAAACAAGCGAAAGCAACTCTTCCATGCACAATCCATAAAAAAACCTTGTTATTTACGAACATCGTCTGTTCGTGTGGGCAATTCCATGGTCATCATCACAATTGTCCTAGTTCATCCTCGGACCGACTTCGCCGTGACACAGAGGGAAAATGCAATTACACTTGCTTGACCTATGATGAGAAGACGAGACAAAGTCATCGCCCTATTGGTCAATCCCGTTTGATTCTTTTGTATACTAATGCCAGATTTTTTTCACGGCTTGATAATTAATTGGGTCGGGGGGAAGGGACTGAGAGAGAGAGAGAAAAAAAAAGAGAGAGCGAAAGAGAGAGAGAGAGAGAGACAGAGAGAGAGAGAGAGAGAGAGAGAGAGAGAGAGAGAGAGAGAGAGAGAGAGAGAGAGAGAGAGAAAGGAAGATACAATGATAGAGAGAGATATAGGCAAACAGAGAAAGAGAGAGAGACTGAGACGGACGGAGAGAGACCATGAGATAGAGAGAGATAAACAGACAGACAGACAGACAGACGGACAGACTGACTGAAAGAGACACAGAGGCAGAAGGAGACAGAGAGGGAGAGGGGGGACCGAAACAAAATATCATGCACAGTCAACCACACACACACACACACACACACACACACACACACACACACACACACACACACACACACACACACACACCCTCCCTCCTTCCCCCTTGATTAACAACATCACGCACAGTAGGAGGCCACTTCATACAAAATAGGCCACAAAACCCACAACCCTCACACAACTTTATCCCATGAACACCCAGAGTTTTACAACATGGCGCCATATGGCAGCCCCGCAGCAAAAGGAGCCAATCAAAAGCTCGCCGTAATTCATACCCCATCTGGCGGCGGACTATGCGTGTCACGTGATTTACTGCCGGACTCGGCAAACCCAGGAATCGCCGGTTGATATGGAAAGCCGACACGAGGACGCTCGCAGCATATTTGTGGAATTTGATAATTAGCTTTCTCGACGCATGTTCATTCACAAGTCCGAGTCGCAATATCACGGTTAAGTTTCGGTGATTCGTATGGAAAGGCTGTGAAAGTGTGTTTGCGGATGTGAGGGGGGGGGGTGTGTGTGTGGGTGTGTGTGTGTGCCGGTGAGTGTGTATGTACGCGCGTGCGTGCGTGTGTGCGTGCGTGTGTGTGGATGTGACGTATGTCGGTGCGTGCGTGCGTTCGTGTGTACGTATTTCATAGTGCGCCTTCGTGCGTACGTGCGTGTGTGTATCCGCTGGCATACATACGTCTGTCTGTGTGCACAGTCTCCCTCGAACGTGTGCGCCAGACTTCACACACTCCCTAATTTGCGTGTCCGTGTTTGCGTGGAATTAAAATGGCGTCGCTTTATTTCTTTTTTCTCTCAATAAAGAGAAAACCGACACCGATTGCTTTCCATTAGCCGTGCTCGTGGCATCACGGAGAAGAGTTATTGCTAAACAGCGTTGACATTACCCGGATCGCGATAATAAAACAAAAGCGATAGCCCTAAGCGCCATTTTTTGCTGTATGATTTTCAAACCGCTTTTCACGTATTCATGCAAAGTATTAGCAAAGCGTCTCCCAAAAAAGCCAGGGTGGATTTATTACGAAGCTGTAAAATACGAGACAAATTAACTCCACTTGATTGAACTTGTCGTCTTGCCTGCTTTTGTCCACGTGTAAATCTAGGCGTGCTGCCATTACTTAATTTATTCAGCGGCCCATTGGTACTTGTTTCTTTTCTAGTTTCTTCTCTATTTTCTTCTCTATTATCTTTGTTTATTTCCCAGCTGACAAAGGAAGAAGAGGATGAAGAAGAAGAAGAAGAAGAAGAAGAAGAAAAAGAAGAAGAAGAAGAAGAAGAAGAAGAAGAAGAAGAAGAAGAAGAAGAAGAAGAAGAAGAAGAAGAAGAAGAAGAAGAAGAAGATGAAAAAGTCCCGGCATTCATTTTCTTACTCTTAATTACTGCTTTGCTTTGTACGATTGAAGGCCAAAGATTATCTGTGAGCAAAGCCGACTTTCTTTAATTAACTGCCGCAGTTTATAAGCAACAAAGAGACAACAAGCCTCAGCATTCTGATTTCAAGGAAAGAGGGGGGGGGTGGTGTGGGGGTGGGGGGTGGGGTGGGGTAAGCTCCCATGACCTAATTCACCGTTCATAAAACAATCCTCTTTAACAAGGAGCACTGTCAAAATAAAGAAAACCCACAATATATTCTGGCCGTTGTTTAAATTCGTCTATTTATGAAGGCAGATCAGTATCCCTTTTGTCACAACCTTATCATACATATTGATAAAGTCTGCGTTTCTGAGAGTTACAAAAGTAAATGCTGTAAAAACAAAACAAAAACTCAGCATGTAAAGTTCAGGTCCTCTGAAAACCCCGCATTTTATTGCACTGGAGAATGTCCTTATTTAACAGCACACGAACACCGAACAGGAATATTAACGCTACGCGAAGTCACAAAAAACAAGACAATACGAGTTTCTACTGACAAGACAATAAGAACTCATCCTTTGGGGTAAAAACTGGACAAGTTATTGAGGAGAATCCCCCCTCTCTTGTTTTTTCTCATACATATTGACAATGATTTGCTGGTTCTCAGTAATACCCGCTCCGTCATAGGACACTCTCATCCGGTTGATCCACGAGGTTTATAAAAGCGACGACGGCATCTTACAAATGGCGGCAAAATGAGGTTCAAGGAATCGCAGAGCAGCCATAAAGAGTCGCTTCAAAGTCACGAGAAGAGACGAAGTTACGACCCAAAGGTCGAAAGCACAACTTTCCGATTCCGAAGTGACACTCCAAACTACGAATGCAAAAACTTTCTTGAGCCACCGAACTATTCGCGCTATTCTTCGAAAAAATGGTCTAGTTTTTTTTAAACTACTGTTCAAACACCTACCTTGGAAAATGAATATGATACACTCTTTCTTTTTCTTTTCAGCTGAGATATGCATGGCATAAAATGACGTCGTTAGGGTTTATTTTCTTCGAAAATTATGCCGAATTGGCCATGAAAGTAACATCAATTAATTTTATGGACATTTAAGGTAGTCGTTGGTTTACCTGTCCGTCTTTGTGAAGAAAAACCACCTTTGACAATTCTGCCAAACCAACGACAAAGCTTTTGGCAATCTGAAAAAATGTTCTGCGTAATGAACACATTTTTGGCGATCTGAGCGAATTGTCAGCGATTTGAACGAATTTCCGGCGATTTGACCGAATTTTCTGCGATTTGAACGAATTTTCGGCGATTTGCTGACTACACATGCCTACACCAAACGACGTCCCTGAGCATAGAACCAGGAGAACAATGACGTCACTATTGATGCAGTCAAAAACACGCGCAGATGCTCAAACTTGCGGGGGCTACACATTCTCCACGACATCAAATATTGTACCCTGACTTACAAGAGAGTCCTCGGATCGCTTGAAAGTGCTTCGGATCTCGACAAGTGTGTTGATTCCGAAGCCGAACATTTCATAGCTCCAGAAACAGTCAGAAAAGCGCGCAGATTCTCACTCTTGAGGGAATCACGTAGATATATATATATATACACATTCCCTACCACATCAAAATACCTAGCGTTGTATAATAGTCCTGTGTTTTGCTAAAAGGAATATCGTACCTCAATATTATAAGTGCTGATATTGATGCAGATATTCAGACAGAAATACCCACAGCGAAAAAAAAAGCACACATGCTTAAACTTGAGGGAACTACATTTCAAATACTCTGAGTGTAACGACAATGTCCTGGGTCTTGCGTTAGAGTAATTCGGACCTCATAGCACGCGCTAATTGTGATGCAAACGTTTTCGTAGCAACAGCCTTATAGCCACACACACACACAAAACCACACGCGCGCACATGCTAAAACTTGAGGGAACTACTTTCTAAAATACTCAGTCTGAGTAACGACAATGGCCTGGGTCTCGCTTTAGAGTGCCTCGGACCCCGACTCACGCCCTGATTCCGATGGTGAAGTTTTGATAGCTTCATCATAGTGAGCATGATGTGCGAGGTGCTTTCATGTCGTTTGTATTCATGCCTTGACCGCGGGGCTTGCGGCCTGGGGGTGATGGGGTTTGTTAGCCCCTGGTTTTACGACACGGGGAAACGGACAGGGGGAGACAGTATGGGAAGTGTGTGTTTGGTTAGGAATTAGCTGATCGCCGGAGTTGGTTAGTGGGGAGGGGGGAGGGGGAGAGAGGGTTCGGGGGTTGGGTGGCAGAGGGAGAGAGAGAGAGAGAGAGAGAGAGAGAGAGAGACAGACAGACAGACAGACAGACAGACAGAGACGGAGAAAAAGAGCGACAGAGACAGTGTGTGTGTGTGTGTGTGTGTGTGTGTGTGTGTGTGTGTGTGTGTGTTTGCGTGTGTGTTTGAGAGAGAGAGAGAGAGAGAGAGCGAGACAGACAGACAGATAGAGGGAGGGGGGGCACAGACACAGACAAGAGTTGGGAAGAGAACTGTGCTTCATAGCACGCTTTACTGTACATACCTCTCTTCGTTTTAACTTTCTGAGCGTGTTTTTAATCCAAACATATCATATCTAAATGTTTTTGGAATCAGGAACCGACAAGGAATAAGATGAAACAGTTTTTAAAACGATTTCGGAAATTTAATTTTGATCATAATGTTTATATTTTTAATTTTCAGAGCTTGTTTTTAATCCAAATATAACATATTTATATGTTTTTGGAATCAGAAAATGATGAAGAATAAGATGAACGTAAATTTGGATCGTTTTATAAAAACATACTTTTTTTTTACAATTTTCAGATTTTTAATGACCAAAGTCATTAATTAATTTTTAAGCCACCAAACTGAAATGCAATACCGAAGTCCGGCCTTCGTCGAAGATTGCTTGGCCAAAATTTCAATAAATGTGATTGAAAAATGAGGGTGTGACAGTGCCGCCTCAACTTTTACAAAAAGCCGGATATGACGTCATCAAAGACATTTATCAAAAAAATGAAAAAAACTTTCGGGGATTTCATACCCAGGAACTCTCATGTCAAATTTCATAAAGATCGGTCCAGTAGTTTAGTCTGAATCGCTCTACACACACACACAGACAGACAGACACACACACATACACACACACACACACACACACACACACACACACATACACACACACACACACACACACACACACACACATACACCACGACCCTCGTCTCAATTCCCCCTCTATGTTAAAACATTTAGTCTAAATGTAAAAAGGGACAGAGAGACAGAGAAAAAGAGATGGGTGGGAAGGTAGCGGGGGAGGAGGGTGGTTGACGTGGTAGGGCGAGAGACAGAGAAAAAGAGATGGGTGGGAAGGTAGCGGGGGAGGAGGGTGGTTGACGTGGTAGGGCGAGAGAGGATATATTCATGAAGGGAAATAAAGCATGATTAATGAAGTAGACTTATTGTGGAATAGCCTTCAACGTGACCTTCAACGTGACCTTCAACGTGACATTAATCAAGGGACTATATAACAGAACCCATCACAAAACTACTTCAGGAAAGTCCGTTCTTTTGCCTGGATTTTACTTTAAGACTCTCCAGCTTAACTGTGGTTCTTGTGACCCGGTAGCCTGTGCAATGTGTTTTCCCCTGGAAATCTTCAAGCGCCGAACACATTTCAATTTGTTTCAGTATACCTCCCTGGCGTGTTCAATTGAATCTTTTCTTTCATTTTTTTCCCTTTCGTCTATTCAGCCCCCTTAAACTATTCTGTCAATGCCAAGTGAGAAGATTATATTAAGTCTTTGACATCCCATCATTAAAATTATACAAATTTGCTCAATATTGATAATATGTACTGCGAGTTGGATTTCGTTCACTGACCGAAGTAGTTTGTAATAAAGACTGAGACTTCTTTGATAAATAACTACCAATCATCTAAAAGCTTGTTGGAAGAAACAAAAGATGAACATCGCTCACTGATATTACTTTTGTTGCTTTACTTTAATTAAATTCACTTTTCTTTATTTTACAGATTTGACTTTACAAAAACAACTGGCTTCCAATGATAGAATTCCCATCTCTAAATTGATTTCTCTATAACTCCTTTAAAAAAAATTTGGAAAGTGAATTTATAACACGTTTAAGTGTAGACAAAATAAAACAATCACGACAGATATACAATTAAAAGACACATAAAAGAAATTAGCAGAGGAGGCGTTGAATTCGACATGAACTAAGTTAAGCTTACCATCCCGAAGAAGGCAGTAACGTGCCGAAATATTGATTATAAATATAAACGTACCTAACCTGGTTACTGGTGTGTTTTCTTTTTATTTAAATAAACTAAGTTATTCTATTCGTCAGATTAATATTTGTATGTCTGTCTAAACAATGGTCATTCTGTCGACGTACTCATGGATGTTTCGTTGCGTCTAAAATTAACACGTTCCATTTACTAACCTTTCCAAAACATAATTAGATACGTTTCTGTCGTTTATTTCAAAATGGTTTGCTTGTATGTTCACTATGAAGACCATTAGGTCGGTATACCAGTGTGAATGTCTTGTTTTGTTCACTATGAAGACCATAGGGTCGGTATACCAGTGTGAATGTCTTGTTTTGTTCACTATGAAGACCATAGGGTCGGTATACCAGTGTGAATGTCTTGTTTTGTTCATTATGAAGACCATAGGGTCGGTATACCAGTGTGAATGTCTTGTTTTGTTCACTATGAAGACCATAGGGTCGGTATACTAGTGTAAATGTCTTGTTTTGTTCACTATGAAGACCATAGGGTCGGTATACCAGTGTGAATGTCTTGTTTTGTTCACTATGAAGACCATAGGGTCGGTATACCAGTGTGAATGTCTTGTTTTGTTCACTATGAAGACCATTGGGTCGGTATACCAGTGTGAATGTCTTGTTTTGTTCACTATGAAGACCATAGGGTCGGTATACCAGTGTGAATGTCTTGTTTTGTTCACTATGAAGACCATAGGGTCGGTATACCAGTGTGAATGTCTTGTTTTGTTCACTATGAAGACCATAGGGTCGGTATACTAGTGTGAATGTCTTGTTTTGTTCACTATGAAGACCATTGGGTCGGTATACCAGTGTGAATGTCTTGTTTTGTTCACTATGAAGACCATAGGGTCGGTATACTAGTGTGAATGTCTTGTTTTGTTCACTATGAAGACCATAGGGTCGGTATACCAGTGTGAATGTCTTGTTTTGTTCACTATGAAGACCATAGGGTCGGTATACCAGTGTGAATGTCTTGTTTTGTTCACTATGAAGACCATAGGGTCGGTATACCAGTGTGAATGTCTTGTTTTGTTCATTATGAAGACCATTGGGTCGGTATACCAGTGTGAATGTCTTGTTTTGTTCACTATGAAGACCATAGGGTCGGTATACCAGTGTGAATGTCTTGTTTTGTTCACTATGAAGACCATAGGGTCGGTATACCAGTGTGAATGTCTTGTTTTGTCAAAAATTAAACGTTCTAAGTATACCTTTCTTGATTCATCAGGTTAGCAGTCTCTCTGTTTTTGGATGTTAACCTTTTTTTTAAAAATTGTTTCTTCTTCTTGAATTTGGAACGTAAGTCGTTTTTGTGGTTCAGATTGTAGCTTCTTTTCCCTATCTCCTCGTATGTCCCTCTCTTATTAAAACGTCACAGAAGACGTCAAAACAAGGGGCTTACAAGCAATGGCAAAATTTAACCCCAGACATTTGTGGACATGAATTGACCGAACCTTCGTTGTGTTCCTTCCTGGTCAAAACGTGACCAGCTTACTCGGTGTGTCCAAGTCCTGCCTTGCTTTCATCCCAAACAGACAGCCACAGACGTGCCTCTTACTTACTCCCACGTGATGTGATCTGTCTGATGTACGAATCAAATAACAAAAGGGAAGAGTTGTGAATATGGTTAACAGTCAGTGGTATGCAGAACCAGTTCTCTACCTTGCATTTTCAGCAGAAGTATTAAATGAACAAGTGACTGTGGTTTATGATTAGATCTGGCGTATGAATGAAATAACAAAAGGGGAAGTGTGTAAGTGTTCTAAATATGGTTAACAGCGAGTGGTATGCGATGCCAATCTGGCACCTTGGACTATAGCAGTGAATGAACAAGCGATTGAATAATGAACGAAATGAATTACAAAAAGATAAGTGGGTAAGCGTTCTGAATATAATTAGCCAAACAGTTAGTGCTATGTGTTGTCAATCTCCTGGCTAGTACTTTGGGCAAAGCATTGTGGTATTGAATGAACAAGCGACCGTATTATGTACGGATTAAATAACAACAAGTCGCGTAAGGCGAAAATACAGCATTTAGTCAAGCTCAGTCGAACTCACAGAATGAAACTGAACGCATTGCATTTTTTCCGCAAGACCGTACACTCGTAGCATTGTCTGTCCACTGCTCGTGGTAAACGCAGTGAAATTAACAATCCAGAAAAGCGCGGTAGCGGTTACGCTGAGGAGGATAGCACGCTTTTCTATCTCTCTATTCTTTTTAACTCTCTGAACGTGTTTTCAATCCAAACATATCATATCTATATGTTTTTGGAATCAGGAACAGACAAGGAATAAAATGAAATTGTTATTAAATTGATTTCGGAAATTTAATTTTAATAATAATTTTTATATTTTTAATTTTCAGAGCTGATTTTAATCCGAATATAACATATTTATATGTTTTTGGAATCAGAAAATGATAAAGAATACAATAAACGTAATTTTGGATCGTTTTATATAAAAAAAAATGTAATTACAATTTTCAGAATTTTAATGACCAAAGTCATAAATTAATTTTTAAGCCCCCAAGCTGAAATGCAATCCCAAAGTCCGGCCTTTGTCGAAGATGCTTGGCCAAAATTTCAATCAATTTGATTGAAAAATGAGGGTGTGACAGTGCCGCCTTAACTTTTACAAAATGCCGGATATGACGTCATCAAAGACATTTATCCAAAAAATGAAAAAAAATATCTGGGGATATCATACCCAGGAACTTTCATGAAAAATGTCATAAAGATTGGTCCAGTAGTTTACTCTGAATCGCTCTACACACACACACACACACACACACACACACACACACACACACACACACACACACACACACACACACACACACACACACACACACACACACACTACGACCCTCGTCTCGATTGCCCCCTCTATGTTAAAACATTTAGTCAAAACTTGACTAAATGTAAAAAGGTGGAAGTGGGAAAGCGGTCTGAAGGTTATGCGGTGCCAATTTCGTAGGTGGCACTTTTGACTTTAAGTAGGTGTAAACAAAACTAATTCAGAAAATGCAGGGTGGCATATATAGTACAATAGTATAATAGAAACACTTAGGACCACACACTATAATTTTGTTGTAGTATTGAATGAACCAGTGGCCGTACAACGCATGAATCAACTAGCAAGACGGGAAGCGGGTAAACGTTCTCAATGTGGGTAACAGTGAGTAACATGCTGGCTGACACCATCGACTATACGTTGTAGTATTAAAACAAGTCGCGTAAGGCGAAATTACTACATTTAGTCAAGCTGTGAAACTCACAGAATGAAACTGAACGCACTGCATTTTTTCACAATGACCGTAAGTCCGCCGCTTGTGCATTACGGAGTGAAATTGACGAGCCTGTTCAGCGCGGTAGTGGTTTCGCTGTGCTGCATAGCACGCTTTTCTGTACCTCTCTTCGTTTTAACTTTCTGAGCGTGTGTTTAATCCAAACATATCATATCTATATGTTTTTGGAATCAGGAACCGACAAGGAATAAGATGAAATTGTTTTTAAATCGATTTCGGAAATTTAATTTTGATCATACTTTTTATATTTGTAATTTTCAGAGCTTGTTTTTAATCCAAATATAACATATTTATATGTTTTTGGAATCAGGAATTGATGTAGAATAAGATGAACGTAAATTTGGATCGTTTATATATAAAAAATAAAAATTACAATTTTCAGATTTTGA
>NC_090253.1:3344166-3346666 GCF_037325665.1 Littorina saxatilis
GTATATTTGTATGCGTGTGTGTATGCATTGAATGCATGAGTATAACATGAGTACAGACAGACAGTCTGTGTGTCTGTGTGTCTGTGTGTGTGTGCGTGTTTGTATACGTGTTTGTATATGTGTATGCGTGTGTGTATGCATTGAATGCATGAGTATAACATGAGTACAGACAGACAGTCTGTGTGTCTGTGTGTCTGTGTGTGTGTGCGTGTTTGTATACGTGTTTGTATATGTGTATGCGTGTGTGTATGCATTGAATGCATGAGTCTAACAACTTAGCTGCGTGCAATCTTAACCACGAAATGAACATGCATATATCGCAAAGACGTTTTCGGAATTTTCGTCAGTTAATATTTTTAAATTCAAAGATTGAGACTTTCACATTTCACAGGAGTCCAGAAGTCAAAAGCCCAAAGTAAAAATTGAAAACTGAAAAGGAACTTTGACTCCTTTGTGGCGAACATGCCGTACATTTGGTCAGCATGTAGTTTATAATGTCGCAAATAGAAAAGGCGCACTTTTGCTGACAGATAGAACCAGACGACCAAGAGCGAGCGACGATAATTGTCTGCGGGCGAACATCTTTTCCACCACTAAGCTTCCCCATGGCCTATGCCCTTGAGGGGAACAGTTTCGCGTAAATGAGCTTAAAACGCAAGACGGTGAGCGAGGATATGTCATTCTTTTTCAGGGTCTAATGTACTTTGCGCTCATTACGGGCGAATGTGTGTGTGCAAGCGCGCGCGCTTGTGTGTGTGTGTGTGTGTGTGTGTGTGTGTGTGTGTGTGTGTGTGTGTGTGTGCGAGCGAGCGCGTGGGTGTCTACTTGTTCAGTTACAGCAGTTCTGTGCTGTAACCGATGTGCTCTAAACGGTATACAGCATTTCTAAATGAATATCTTGCCATCTATAACGGATAAGATTCGAATCTGTTACATTAATCGCATCTTCAGCTATCTTTTTTTTTAAGTACATAAACGATCACTAATCGATAATCTATTTTGCTGAACCATTCAGAAAACATTCGTCTGAGTTTCGGGAAAAATATCCAAGAAATCTTTTTTAATCGATCAGTTTATCTTTTGCGCTCCGGCCTTTCAAAAGATCAATTTCTCTCATTCGTCAGACAGATAGCTTCCTGCGCGACATTTGATTGGACAATTCGCTGACTAAATCCTTACGTCACGGAATGTGTGTCAGTGTGCTGGTTGTGCAAACACTCACCGTGTGTACCGATGGTGGGAGGCGACCGAGACACAGAAAAAGGGGGTCTCGGCACGCCACAGACCGAGACCATTTCAAGAGAAGAATGGTGGGGGGAAAAGGACTTGGGAAGGGTGGGGTCGAAGGCCGGGGTGGGTTTGATGGGAGGAAGAGAGGGGGGGAGGTGGCTGAGAGAGAGAGAGAGAGAGAGAGAGAGAGAGAGAGAGAGACACACACACACACAGTCAGACAGACAGAGACAGAGGGACAGAGACAGAGAGAGAAAGTCAGACAGACAGACAGACAGACAGAGACAGAGGGACAGAGACACAGAGTCAGAGAAAGTCAGACAGACAGACAGACAGACAGAGAGAGAGAGAGAGAGACACACACACACATACACACACACACACAGACAGACAGAGACAGAAGGTGAGAGAGAGTGATAGTCAGACAGACAGAGAGAGTGATAGTCAGACAGACAGAGAGAGAGAGAGAGACACACATACACACACACACACACACACACACACACACAGACAGAGAGACAGAGGGTGAGAGAGAGAGAGAGAGAGAGAGAGAGAGAGTCAGACAGACAGACAGACAGAGAGACAGAGACAGAGAAAGTCAGACAGACAGAAAGACAGAGAGAGAGAGAGAGAGAGAGAGAGAAAGAAAGAAAGAGAGAGAGACAGAGACAGTCAGACAGACAGACAGACAGACAGACAGAGACAGAGAGAGAGAGAGAGAGAGAGAGAGAGAGACATACAGTCAGACATACAGACAGACAGTGGGGGCACTCGGGCATTTGGTTTCCTAAATGGAAGACACAACGAAAAAAGACAGATTCTTTTTCGGCGGAGGGACAGACATAGAGAGAGAGAGAGAGACAAACAGACACACAGACAGATGGACAGACGCACAGACAGACTGAGACAGATATTTTTTGTTAGTGCAAGAGAGAACGGGCCTGAGACGCACAGCACCCGACAAAACGTATGTATGGAAGAACCAGGCCAAGACGACCGGAAGTTCCATCAGCAGCCTCCGCCAATCAGAAGTCGCCAAACATCCGTGGGCGTCACGTGAAAGCAAGGGACGTCACTCTGCAGTCACACATAGTCCCATTCAAGGGGAGGTAACGCGAACACCGACCATGTTGGTTGGAAGGAAGTCAGCAAATTGGGTGCGATATGTGTGCACACATTCACTCTCAATAACGTCATCAGCGAGGCCACCTAGTGGGTAGTCTTGGAAATCTTCTCCAGACAGATTGTCAAACAGTTTTACGGTGAGCAC
>NC_090253.1:3351666-3354166 GCF_037325665.1 Littorina saxatilis
CCGTTGAAATGAACCTTGTGTGTTTAATCAATAAAATGTCTTACGTCTTACGTCTTACGTCTCTCTCTCGCTCTCTCTCTCTCTCACTCTCTCGCTCTCTCTCTCGCTCTCTTTTGCTCTCTCTCTCTCTCGCTCTCTTTTGCTCTCTCTCTCTCTACCCCCTATCTATCTCTCTTCCTCTCTCCCTCTCTCTCTCTCTATCTCTCTCTCTCTCTCTCTCTCTCTCTCTCCCTCCCTCCCTCCCTCCCTCCCTCCCTACCTCTCTCTCTCACATCTCTTTCTCGCCCTCTCTCTCTCTCTGCACCCGAACCCCGCCCCAAACTCCTTTTTCTGACCGAAATGTCAGTAATCACCATTTCTTCGTGAACGACATAACCCTGTCATGTCATATCTTCCTTTCCTTTTTTCTTCCATACATCACCATTCTAAATTTAACAAAATTCCCCCACAGGGAAGAAGAAAAAATCAAACAAATAAAAACAAGTATTAAGAGGCTGACGTTTACTGAAAAGAAAGCAAAAAATAAAATAAAACAAAAAAATAAAATAAATAAATAAAAATCTGTTGTTCGTTTAGGGGTGTTTCTTATCTGTATGTTGCATGTATGCGAGTAAATCAGACATGACAATCACAACATTAAAACGTCACACACCAAAAACTGAAAGAATCCTTGATGCGGAATAAAATACAAGAACACTGATTGTCGTGTCACATTCAATTTGTTTGTGAAGAAGAAATACAACGCTCGTGTAACTTCACTCTCTTACGTGCTCTCTTGTTCTTCAATAAGAGTTGTTCCCTGTGCTTGTTTTTGCCCACGCCTCTCTGCATTATACGATAATTGTACTCGTTTGGAATTGGAGAAAGAAAAACGGACACTTGATGAAAGGTCTGATGTTCGTGCGCGTGTATATCTGCGTCTGTCCATTCATATGACTCTCATGCATGGAAATGGAAAGTTTTAAGCTGAAATTTGATTTCATGTAGCTAACTTACACACATGTTCATACGTGCTGTGAACAATTACAAAGCAAAAAAGCAACAACAAAAAACAACAACAACAAAAACCCTAAGCGACCATATAAAATTGCAACTACCCTCGGACATCCATCCTCTACATTCCCGTCCCCCCCCCCCCCCCCCCATCGACGCCCCGCCCCCCCCCCCCTTTCACACACCCCAACTTCCCATAACACAAACCTACCCTCACCCAAATCGACCATGGCCACAGGCCTCGCCACCAACCTGCTAAACATCAAAGACAAGGCAACCCCCACTGTCGGACACGACCGGTCAACAGATTGCACGCACCGTGCACGTGAAAAATGGAGCGACCTCGCCACCCGACAAAAGTGGGGCAACCTTACGCCTGTCTACTACACGAAAACAAACAAGGCAGGTTGCCCGTTCTCTTTTGTCCCGGGCTCGTTCGGGGGGTGGGGGTGGGGAGAGGGGGGATGTCAGTAAAGCAATGCCATGCAACATGAAGCTATGATTGTAGGAGTCACTGGCCGGAGAGGTCTGAATGCTCTGAGCAGGGTTTGAACAGCTTGTTGCGTCAGATGGAAACGGTTTACGACACTTTTTGCTCTCATGGCTGAGGTAGGTGCACGAGAAAGTGACCAACCCGATGTGAGCCAGCCGCGGTGTTGGATTGGTTGAAATTGAGGTTTCTTCTATCATTTCAACAAATAAGACCCCGCGGTTTCGTTATCTCCCGGTTGGGTGGCACCCGATTTCGGTTCGGGACCCTCCGCCGAGGCCTCAGTTTTCGGTTATTTTAGCACACTTCTTTTTTTTCTGACGCATTGTTCTGACCCTTGGCCAGTCGAATGTCCGATACCTTTAACAAGTGGGATGTCTTTTGAAACAACACTTTTTTTCGGCCAGGATATTTTGACCGATATGTATTTTGAATGCAGGTTCAACTGACCTATTCTCCTTTTCAACACTGCTACCAGTCATGCATATCCATATATCCTCACAGTTTTGCATTAGGAGATTATTTAGGGTTGTCAGGACGGTTGGAGACCAAACTACGGGATACTTACGAAAAAGGGAGATCATATCACCCCCCTCCTAAATCAGCTCCACTGGTTGCCCGTTCCTGCCCGTATCACATACAAAATCAACACTCTCACCTACAAATGCCTCCATGGTCTCGCCCCTGCCTATCTCTCCGACTCTCTCTCTCTCTCTATGTCCCTTCACGAGCACTCAGATCATCTGCCGACTCCCTCAAGCTCAACATCCCCCACACCAAACTCAAAACAGCAGGTCAACGCTCATTTTCTTTCCAAGCACCTAGCCAATGGAACACACTACCTCTCCCCCTCCGTCAACAACAGTCCCTCGAATCATTCAAATCTGCACTCAAGACATTCCTTTTTTCCACATAATCCATGCATTCTACACTGCCCACCCCATCCCACCCTGAATAACTGTACATATTTTAATGGTTGATGGTGTGTGTGTGCTAGTGACTTTAAGTCTCCGTGTG
>NC_090253.1:3364166-3388166 GCF_037325665.1 Littorina saxatilis
TATTTTAGTATGAGCGTCTGTAAAAACAACACTATTCAAATATCTATCCTCGTTGCCTTTCATCCCTCTTTCCTCACTAAGAGAGAAGGGTAAAACGAAAGAAAGAACGAAAGAAAGGAAGAAAGAAAGAAAAACAAAAAAGAACTATAAAGAAAGAAAGCATACAAACAAACAAACTCACACACACACACACACACACACACATACATACACACACACACACACACACACACACACACACACTCACACACACACACACACACACACACACACACACACACACACACACACACACACACACACACACACACACACACACACACACACACACACACACACAATAAATATAGGACATACGGAACAAAAGAGAAAACAAATCCAACACACACAAATAAAAAAAAAAGTCGAAAAAGTAAAATAATAACACGCTTCCTCGAATTTCTTGGTCGTGGCTTTTCATTTATACCTATCTACAAAGGAAAATCAAAACAAGCACAAGTGACGAGCTAGTTCACCATCGCTGTGTGGGCAAGTGTCAGAGAGAATGAACTAATCTCTTAACATCGTCACCGCTTGTCGAGTAGAAAAGGACCTCTAGATAAGCACACAGATCATGTTTATTGCACAGTACTTATCCCTTTCCTGCTAATTTCCGCTTTGAGTAACAACCTTTTTCTGCTTTTTCTTCTTCTTCTTTTTTCTTTTTGGGGGGGGGGGGTGAGGGACAGGGAGGACTTTTTGTTTTAGCTACTTTATAATATTGGGAATGTACGACGCGATTGATTTTATCACTAAAACATAGACGACTGCGTTGTGCAACGAGCTCTTATTGCCAGGCTACCCTGTCCGGCTTATGAAAAAACAATATAGCTATTCTGATGGACACGTGGGGGAATTCGGGGGCTGTGATTGGATGGTCTCAACATCATCATCAAAGCATAATGCTACGGAAGTCAGCCATTTTTGCCAATATCCAAAAGCATATTGGCAATAACAAAGACGCATGGTTCCGGTTTACCCATCTGTACCACACCATGTTAACAATCGACAACAGTATACACTGACAACTTGAAATTCTTCTCGGGAAGGTTTTTCAGCTTTACAAATGTCAATAGCATACCCTTTTCTGCTAACTACCCGATGAAACAGGACTAAACCAATTATTTTCTGTCCCTAAACACCACAAAATGCCCAAAGTCGAAAGATGTACAAACAGGGGAGTAAAACGGAACAGCCGTTTTTGTGTGCCTGTGTGAGCATAGTTGCCGACTGACACAAACTTTCGCATTCGGCTTTTCTTATCTCGTAACTCCACACTAAATACCCCACTTCCCCTCTGAAGTATTGATGTACAACCCATGGCACTAACATTCATGTAGTCGTTTATAACTGAGGTTGAAAAATTCGCTTCATGACGAGACAAGTATAAATGCCATTCACCCAAACTGAAAACTTCGCTGTCGTCTGCTCGCGTTGTACGGATTAGCTGTTCTCTTCTCCTCCCCTTGTAGCATCCTAGTTCTTCAGTTGTTTCTAGTTTTCCGTTGATGTTGTGTTTTGGTCTTCTTCATAAGAAGTCTTGTTCAAATTTACAAAAACTCAAACTTCTTTTTGTTGTGTACGAATGAACTTAACAGCTGTGTTGTCAAATCGATTTTTTTTCCAAAGTCATTGTGGCGCCTGCGCAAAACTAATGCGCACAAGAAACGGCGTCTGCTATCAAAACCTGAGATCAACGCATCGACGCAAATAATGTCATTTTGTAAGTTTGGAACAACAAATCAAGGTCAGAACAGCTATATAATCGCTATTGTATTTTCAGCGTAGCAATAGGGTCCGATATTTAGACTCGAATAAGTATAATGCGACTCGTCTTCGACTCGTCGGCATTATACTTGTCTCGTCTAAATATCGGACCCTATTGCTACGCTGAAAACACAATAGCTGTTAATGTTAATGCTTTCCTATCCCACTACCCTTCAAATCCTGTTCTTTCGATTTTTTCAAAACAATTCATTGATCGAATCTCCACCGACGACCTTCTACTCGAAAAGTTTTCCTTCTGCATAAACAATCAAATATCTGTTTCTCATGACAAGACCAAAACAATTAGGTTCAGAAGGTCGGTTAATTTTGGGGGGATTTGAATTTTGGTTGTAAAACCTGCAAAATCGAATTTTTTTTCCGGAAGGGTAAATAAAAGGTCTTGGTTCGGGAGGAATAAATATGGTCGGTCAGTGAATCAGAAACGGTGAATTACTGCTTGGCCTAAGACTACGTTATCAATTCAATTTAACAATTCGTATAAGCCATGCAAAAGGCTGGAAAACAACCACACGTTGAACAAATGTCACATGCTTAAATTAACTGATGAGAAAATCTGGGGAAAAAAATGAACAGGAGTTGTTACACAATGAAGGTCGCCTCACAAACTTTCAACCATACAATGCCATTTCTCGGGAGAAACACATTTTTTCCGCTGTAATACGAAAGTGTCCGAGAGAGAGAGAGAGAGAGAGAGAGAGAGAGAGAGAGAGAGAGAGAGAGAGAGAGAGAGAGAGAGAGAGAGAGAGAGAGAGAGAGAGAGAGAGAGAGAGATGCACGCTCGCACGCAAGTATACACACACACACACACACACACACACACACACACACACACACACACACACACACACACACACACACACACGCACACACGTGCCTTTCCCCCCGCGCCTCCGCCCCGACAAACACAACACACATCACTACCCTCACAAAACCATCACACATCCCTCCCGTACCTCATTAATCTTCTGATGCAGAACGTCCACCGACGTCTTCTCGTCTATCAGGTTGTGCAGCTTGGCGAACTTCTTGGGACTGACCATGGACCCTCTGCGGTCCGAGCTCCGCCGACCGGTGGTCGGGCTGCCGCATATCTTCTTCGGAGTTCCCAGGTTTTTGTCCTTACCATCCTCCGTGTCCGAAACATCCCCATCCGCGTGGTTGTCCTGGGAGCCTTTGTCTTTAGGCAGTAGTTGACCGTTAGTCTTGTCCGGCGATTGGCGTTCCGGACAGGTCTGGGAGGCAGTGGAGGAGGGGGGATTGGGTGCGTGCTTGCTGGAGATGATGAAGCGTTTGGGGGTGTCCGGGGCGTTGTCCATCTCGCTCTGAATCCTCACGTCGCCCTTAACAACGACAGTGATCTCGTCGTTGTCTTGGACGATCTCGATGGCCTTGCGCGTGTAACCGCTGCCGGACCGTGGCCCATTGGAGGAGTTGGATGGTCCGTTCTGCGTAACTTTGGGCGACGTCAGGACGATCTTGGGGGAGCCCCTTGCTCCATTGTCCAGCACAGTCTCGTTGCTCGTCCTCTGACTGACAGCCACCACGCCCTCCTCGTATGTCCCGTCCCCGTTGATCAAGGTCACACCGGAATCCGCGTACCCGGAATCCGCGCTACCCGTGTTGCCGGAATCCACCCGCACGACGACCTCGCCGTCAATGTAATCCACGACCTCCACCTCCACTCTGTCTGCGCCGCCGTTAATATTCGTGGCCGAGCCGTTTTCCTTGGCGCCCCCTCCTCGCTTGCTGCCGGGGCTGCCGCTACCGTCGGTAGTGTTGTCCCCCTTGCAGATCTTCTTGAGGCTCTTCACAGGGGACGACGCCCCGTTGCTGGAGGTGAAGGTCCTCCTGATCCTGCCCATGATGGACTCCTGGATGGGCTTGGTGACCCTGATGGTCTTGGGCAGCCCGTTCTCCAGGAAGGTGGTCTCGAGATGGGTGGTGTAGCCCTCGGGGCCGCGCAGGAGAAGCACGACCGGGGCGTCATTTGGGACGGCCTTGAGGACCTCCACGGCGCTCCCGTAGCTCATCTCGGCCAGGTTGATGTCGTTGAGGCGCAGGATGATGTCTCCCACCTGGGTTGACACAAAGAAAGGTGGGCTTGATTAAGATTTAAGATTTAAAAATATTAACAACAAAAACTGCAGCAACAGCAGCAGTAGCGGCAGCAGCAGCAACAGCAGCAGCAGAAACAACAACAACAACAACAAACTGAAATAACTATTTATGTTGCTAACTTTCGCAGGATTACTCTCTCCTCAGCAAGAAAAAAAAACCAGAAGTAATTTTGTTGTATCTAAAAAACGAACAAACATTTGTTCGTTTTACTTGAACAAATCCAAGCAAACAAAATTATGAATGGAGCCACTCACAAAAAAAACCATAATAAAATAATGTCTTTCAAACAACACAACAAAATAAAAATAAAACCAAATCAAAATTGTCCAAAAACACGTGTTCCATTTACTTGTACAAATCCAATGTCCTCAAGTAACAAAACAGTAATGAATAAAGCCAAAACAACCCCCCCCCCCCAAAAAAAAATAAATAAATAAATAAATAAATAAAAATAAAAAAAATAAAATTTGTGCAAACCAAATGTGGTCACTGACCTGTACAAGTCCACTTTCCTCTGCAATACCTGCCGCGACGAGGTCAGCGACCACCACCAACGGTTTCTGTGTCCGTTGCTTGACCAGAAAGCCCAGGCCGCCATGTTTCTGCTTGATCAGTTTCACGCGGATGGTGTTTGGCAGGGCTTCTGTGGACGTCGGCATTTTGAATGCTCGGTGTTTCTTTTTATTTGTATATGTAATTATTCACAGGGAAGATGTTTTAATGTGAGTCTTGCAAAGTTTCCAACAAGGTTGATTTACTATTTCCAAGAAATTGTCGAAGTTATGGTATCCACTTGTTTTGCCCAAAATCGGTTAAAAAATGTTTACACCTGTTCAAACTTTCCAAAGAAGAACAAAGTGACACCTGTTTGAGCACAGAACAAATCACAGTGGAATGATCTTAAACACAAACTGTACACAGATTTCACAACGTCTCCGACGAAAAATCACACCGGATTTTACTTTCACTGTTCACAAAAATCCACACAAGAAACACACAAGTTGTTCAACAAGGGCGCACACAGTTGTCGGTGAAACTTCACACAATTGTCACCAACTCAGCGGAGTTATTAAGTGGACACTGCATTGTCATTTCGCCAGAGAAAATGCCGCACATGCGTCCAACAACACATCTGGGTATCCGAGTCCAACATACTAACGATGGAATGATAGTCTCGACACGCAAAACCTTACCCTACTTCGAAGTCGAAGAGAGACGCTTCAAAATGTCAAGCCCCTTACAAACAGACAATCAGGTTAGTTCTGATATAACTGCACACAAGCTAATCTCCTCACTGTAAGTCTCGTTTCGTTCTTTTTTTTTCTCCCTATCCCAAAACACAAACACACACAAAGGCAAATATTGTTTTGCCTCAGGAGGGTGATTACAGAAGATATCCGTGATCACAACAAAGCTAGTCCAGACATCAGTATATATCGCACGTCAAAATGATCGTCTTTTCGTTTTGATTTTAGCCTGAAGCTGGGGACAGGCCCAAAACTTGCACAGAGCACAGAGGCAGATGTATTTTTCACGGTAATATGCACGTGCTGCAAAGCGGTGTACTGTGCATTGACACCAATCCGTTTGTGTTGGCTAAGTCGTGATCAAAGGGCCAATGGTAGGAATTACCGCCCTTTGAATGGGTTGTCTCCCTGCCTGCTCGTTGGGTTGTCTTTCCTGCCAGCCGGTGGCGCTCTGGTCAATTCTGCACACAAGCCAGAACATACAGGTCACGATAAGAATGGCGTTGGGTGAGTTTTGTGCAGACACGTCAAGCTCAAAGTAAGAAAATCATCGCTGAAATGGAAACAAAAAGCAAAACTGTCCTCAATTGTAGACCAAACAAACACACAAATAAACAAACAAACAAACATACAAACAAACAAATCCAAAAAACAACAAGTCGCGTAAGGCGAAAATACAATATTTAGTCAAGTAGCTGTCGAACTCACAGAATGAAACTGAACGCAATGCAACGCAGCAAGACCGTATACTCGTGGTCCACCGCTCACGGCATAGGCAGTGAAATTGACAAGAAGAGCGGGGTAGTGGTTACGCTATGCTGCATAGCACGCTTTTCTGTACCTCTCTTCGTTTTAACTTTCTGAGCGTGTTTTTAATCCAAACATATCATATCTATATATTTTTGGAATCAGGAACCGACAAGGAATAAGATGAAAGTGTTTTTAAATTGATTTGGAAACAAAAATTTTGATAATAATTTTTATATATTTAATTTTCAGAGCTTGTTTTTAATCCGAATATAACATATTTATATGTTTTTGGAATCAGCAAATGATGGAGAATAAGATAAACGTAAATTTCGATCGTTTTATAAATTTTTATTTTTTTTTTACAATTTTCCGATTTTTAATGACCAAAGTCATTAATTAATTTTTAAGCCACCAAGCTGAAATGCAATACCGAACCCCGGGCTTCGTCGAAGAGTACTTGACCAAAATTTCAACCAATTTGGTTGAAAAATGAGGGCGTGACAGTGCCGCCTCAACTTTCACGAAAAGCCGGATATGACGTCATCAAAGACATTTATCAAAAAAATGAAAAAAACGTTCGGGGATTTCATACCCAGGAACTCTCATGTCAAATTTCATAAAGATCGGTCCAGTAGTTTAGTCTGAATCGCTCTACACACACACACACACACACACACAGACACACACACACACGCACATACACCACGACCCTCGTTTCGATTCCCCCTCGATGTTAAAATATTTAGTCAAAACTTGACTAAATATAAAAACGAAAAACAAACAAACAAACAAACAAACAAACAAACAAAGAGCAGCCATTTTGATTGAATGTAAGATGTTAGAAGCAATAGGACCAGAAAACAACAACAAGAAAACATCAGTTCAAATCTGGAAGAGGTACGTCAGAGGTCAAACGAAATGATGTGAACAGCAGTTGTGTTGAACAGGAAATAACAACAAAGATGATGATGATGATGATGATGATGATGATTGATGATGATGATGATGATGATGATGATGATGATGATGATGATGATGATGGTGATGACGGCGCTGCTGCTGCTGCTACTGTCAGGCTTGATTAAGATCATTATGATGATGATAATGACAGTCTTGGCGTTGTTGTGGTTTATACAGAAATGGTCTAAAATCCTTTTAAAAGCTTTTTTGAAAGAAAATCAGACGCCTTATTTACTCATTCACTGATCGTAACTTCTCAATCAACCTATTTTTGTCTCCTATAATGTCAAATCCTATTCAACAACAGTCAAGCACGAAGACACTCCAAGAAAGAAAAAAACCCGATTACAATGGTATACTTTGCATCTCATTCAAAGTTCTCTGCACGTATGTAACAATCACCAAGGTAACACGGCAACCAACAACAACGGTCAATGGAATGCAAAAGACCGTCCACTCCGTCCCTTCAGTCACATGTATGCGTGATATCGTGTCCGCCTCCTATCGTGCACGTCAAGTTTTCTCTAAGTGTCGTCTGCTAACGAGTCTTCATTTCCGGTACGTAAGAAAAGCCAGGCTACTTGTTTGCGTATCAGTATAGCATCGTGTAAGTAGAGGTTACACGCCGAGTCTCAGTGATTATTAAAAATAATGGTCGAAGCTCGCTAAAGCTCGCATTTTTCATGACCGCGAACTGAGACCATTATTTTTAATAATCACTGAGACGAGGTGTGTAACCTCTTTATTCCTCCTTTCTTCAGTTATTCAAAGAAAAGAGGAGGTTTTTTGCGAAAGTTTGATCGAATCCTATTCACTCAACCAGTCAACCTGCGCAGGCGATCGATTAATGCGCGGTTGTATAGTTCCGTGCAAATCATTCCATTATGTTAACACTTCTTGTCAGTTTTCCTTTTTTGGACTAAAATCAAGTACACAGATATGCTGTTATTCTGCTGTGGCGGCAAAGGCAGATATTGTGTGTTCTGTATATGTTTTGGTATCGCTTAAGATAATGTTCTTTCGTCAAATGGGACTAGCAGACGAACTTTTGCACCCGTGTTCCAACGTTAAAAACTGTATGAAGTTCAGTTTTCTGGGGAAAATAGTGTATGAAACCGCTTTATGTTGTTTAAATTGATGAGATGTGTGCATTTGGTTGCGTGTGATCTGTTTATTAAATGAAATATTGTTGAAAACTGACCGTCGGATTGCAGTCTGTTGTCGAAGAAACTGAGTGAAAAAAAGGGGAACTACTCTTGTCGCTAGACAAAGTATGAGTTACTTGCCTTGCGGGAAATTGCTTGTGATGAACGGCAGATCTAGATTCAGAAAACAACCGAACTCATGGATTTTATATGGAGATTCATGTGTTCAGGCCTGTAGTTGTTAATTTAAATGCGGTGTGTTTGTATTGTTTGCTCCAGAGATGTATACTTCGTACATTTGAGCGTTCGGAACTTTTCAGTCACAAAAAGTAGTACCGAAACAGAACAACTTCTCAACCCATTGCACTATCGAGGATTCAGGCTGTTGCTGGGTCGTTATTTGTTTGGTTGCTGGGTCATTATCGAAAAATAACTACCCCTACAAGTTTACAGAGGTAAAGAAGCAGAGGGGGGAATAAGTCATTTTGTCCAGACTACGTTCTTTGTAACCAACAGTAAACTTGTCTCCCACTCACTCTCTCTCTCTCTCTCTCTCTCTCTCTCTCTCTCTCTCTCTCTCTCTCTCTCTCTCTCTCTCTCTCTCTCCCACTCTCTCTCTCTCTCTTTCTCTCTCTCTCTCTCTCTCTCTCTCTCTCTCTCTCTCTCTCTCTCTCTCATATGTGTGGGTTTTCCTTTGTATGGTTGAATGGTGGTGTTGTTCATGAAAAAGCTTTTTTGCGTGCGTTTAGACAGCGTTTGATTGACTGCTATAAGCAGGAATGGTTTGGTAAGATAATGGAAAGTGATAGATTTTCAACGTATAGTTCGTTCAAGTCTTTATTGCAGCCGGAAAAATACCTAACAGATATCACACTTACTAAATTTAGAAACATTTTTGTCAAACTACGCCTAGGAATTATTGACCTGAATGGAAACAAACGCTATAGTGCTGTACCAAACACGTGCCCGTTTTGTCCTGCTGTGGAAAACGAAATACATTTTCTGCTACATTGCCCAAAATACCAGGATCTACGTGTAAAATATATTTTGAAATATTTCACTGACAATGTACATGTACCACCCTTGATTTTTCTGCTACAAAATGAGAGTATATACATTAATAGAGCTGTAGCCATGTATTGTTATTATGCCATGAAAACACGTGATGAAGAAATTTCAAACAGGCAATTGTTCCTATGACTGATTCTTTGAGACAAAATTTGTAAATTTTCGTGCCACGATATATATTTTTTTGTTGTTTCTGTACAACCATGAAATTTTGTTGTTGATTTTTATTCCTACTTTTTCCTGTGTCTTTTGTAAACCCCCATGCGTATATGCCGGTGGCCTCGCATTAAATTTCCTGCGTTCCTGCGTTCTCTCTCTCTCTCTCTCTCTCTCTCTCTCTCTCTCTCTCTCTCTCTCTCTCTCTCTCTCTCTCTCTCTCTCTCTCTCTCTGTATCTGTCTCTGTCTCTCTCTGTCTCTCTCTCTCTGTCTGTCTCTGTCTGTCTGACTGTCTGTCTGTCTGTCTGTATGACTGTCTCTATGTCACTGTCTCTCTCACTGTCTCTCTCTGTCTCTGTCTCTCTGTCTCAGTCTGTCTCTCTGTCTCTCTCTGTCTCTCTCTCTGTCTGTGTCTGTCTGTCTCTCGCTCTGTCTCTCTCTCTCTCTCTCTCTGTCTCTGTCTGTCTGTCTGTCTGTCTCTCTCTCTCTCTCTCTCTCTCTCTCTCTCTCTCTCTCTCTCTCTCTCTCTCTCTCTCTCTCTCTCTCTCTCTCTCTCTCTCTCTCTTGCTCTCCTCTTGGGACTAACGAGAAAAAGCAACAAACAAAAACAAAAACAATATGCAGCACAAAACCTGGTTGCTGGAAGGCGATATTTCAAATATAACTAAAGCATAACGACGTGACTTCTACCAGCCAACCCTCGAACTGTACTTCGATCCTCAGATCGATGCTACTGTATTAACTTTTCATGATTAATTATTAGCTGAGCGAACACCCTCTTACAGAACCTGTAATTGTACGTGGGGTCGCCCTTCTCTTTCGGTCAACATCATTACAGAAGTTAAATACCGTCCATAACTGCCCATCGATTAATTACGTCCATCCTAATCAAGGGTAGGGTTAAAGTGTAAACACACCACACCACCCCAGTCCCATCTGAAGCGTGGTCCTTTAGTTTCCGAGGTTGACGGGTATGCAACCAAACCCACAAACTGATGAACTGGTAAGCAAGAACATGGATATTCAATAAGCCGGAACCTGGATTGGCATTACTGACAGGGCTCCCACCTATGTGTAAGCAGCTGCTCCTTCCGCGGAGAGTTCTCATGGGTAATAATGGCTTGTATAATCGTATAGGTGTTGTGAAACATATTCTGTGTTGGTAATATAACACTGCGATTACAAAACTAAAAGTAATTTCCCCACGATCAATAGTCAATGTGGAGTTTAAACGTCGGCTGTATCAAACAGTCTTTTTATATTTAGTCAAGTTTTGACTAAATATTTTAACATCGAGGGGGAATCGAAACGAGGGTCGTGGTGTATGTGCGTGTGTGCGTGTGTGCGTGTGTGTGTCTGTGTGTGTGTGTGTAGAGCGATTCAGACTAAACTACTGGACCGATCTTTATGAAATTTGACATGAGAGTTCCTGGGTATGAAATCCCCGAACGTTTTTTTCTTTTTTTTGATAAATGTCTTTGATGACGTCATATCCGGCTTTTCGTGAAAGTTGAGGCGGCACTGTCACGCCCTCATTTTTCAACCAAATTGGTTGAAATTTTGGTCAAGTAATCTTCGACGAAGCCCGGACTTCGGTATTGCATTTCAGCTTGGTGGCTTAAAAATTAATTAATGACTTTGGTCATTAAAAATCTGAAAATTGTAAAAAAAAATAAAAAATTATAAAACGATCCAAATTTACGTTTATCTTATTCTCCATCATTTGATGATTCCAAAAACATATAAATATGTTATATTCGGATTAAAAACAAGCTCTGAAAATTAAATATATAAAAATTATTATCAAAATTAAATTGTCCAAATCAATTTAAAAACACTTTCATCTTATTCCTTGTTGGTTCGTGATTCCAAAAACATATAGATATGATATGTTTGGATTAAAAACACGCTCAGAAAGTTAAAACAAAGAGAGGTACAGAAAAGCGTGCTATCCTTCTTAGCGCAACTACTACCCCGCTCTTCTTGTCAATTTTACTGCCTTTGCCATGAGCGGTGGACTGACGATGCTACGAGTATACGGTCTTGCTGAAAAATGGCATTGCGTTCAGTTTCATTCTGTGAGTTCGACAGCTACTTGACTAAATATTGTATTTTCGCCTTACGCGACTTGTTTTTAATTGTTTTTGTGTGTGTGTTTGTTTGTGTGTGTGTTTTCTGCATTACAAAATGATATTCATTTCATACGAAAGCAGTAATTACCAAAGCATAGTAACTTATTGATTACTCTGTCATTCTAAAAAATATTGCATAAAGAACAATTTCCACACACCCTGATTCGCATCATGTCCAACCCGTGTCCATCCCGGCCCGGATTCGAACCTGCGACCTTACGATCACAAGTCCAGTGCTCTACCAACTGAGCTAACCGGGACCCCCACACATTCATAACTGAATGCCTTCAATAAAGTAACATGTTTTCATCAACTCTGGACTGGTGTCTTAAACAGAGAGTTTTAACAGATGGCTTTACAAAACACGGTTGCGATCCTCCTAATTCTGTGACGCCAACCATTTTTTTCTTGTAGGGTGATAATTTAAAATGATTGTTTAATTCTCAACTAATTCTCCTTTCCTTTCACTATAGTTCAAAATAAGTACCTGAAGCATCCTCATTGCCGTCAAAAGAAAAAAACACTTTCTACCCAAAACAGCGACTTTTTTGCTGCGTTAAGCGACAGAATTACCCAGCGCCTAAGCGACACGATTCAACACTCACGCATGCCCGCCAGGCCCCTGACAAAAGCAAATAAAATGGCGGCGAAAAACAAACCAGCAGTTTCCCCGTCGGTTTTGGACGGAGAGAAATCGAAGAGCGTTTCAAACATGGTGATCAATCGTCAGTCGAACCCCCCCAACAGACGAAAGAGGAAAAGGGCTAAATGAGACGACATCGTTTGACAGTAGTTGTGAAACTGTTTCAACAATGGCAGCAAAGCGTGGTTTTGGATAAAACAAACCACACCGTATTGATGACTTTTCCTGTGCAACTGTGTTAATGTTTCAGCTCCTTCCTCTTTGAAAATCTATTTTCAGTTCATTTTTTTCCTTGACAATTTTTTTAACTAGCTTGCTTCTTTTTCGTTTGGATCGATTGTGCAGTTGATAGTGGAATTAGTTTTCGGCTTCCCATTTTCGCAGTCTTGAAATAGGTGTGGACGGTTATTTGACCGAAAATGTTAATACCACTGGCAAAAATGATTCTAAGTTCGATTCTAATTAATCAAATGAACTCTAACTGTTGCAAGGGTATGAAGTCATAAGATTTTGGTGTTTTAAAGAAAACAAGACTTGGAAGAAAAACATTTAGAGTCACTCAGCACATTCTCGATCATTGAATTTACTGGCACTTTAAAAGATATTGTTGAATTTTTTTCCGGAATTAACATTCTGTGTTTGGAAGTATGCGCATGCGTCGCTCTAAAGTGACGCTTACCTCTGCACGAGACACCTTTCTGTGATTCCGGGACGTAGCCCCGGACAACATTTTTACCTTTTTAAAATACGTTTTTAACCAAATTAAAAACACTGACTGTAAAAGAATCTGAGTTGTCCTGAACCTTGTACCTTTTACGGTGAGACGCCATACTTGTCTATAGGTGTTTTTTTTTTTTTTTTTTTTTAAAGAGTAGGCCGAATCAAAACAGAATATACGATCGAAGCTGATCATACCAGACCGATTCATGCACTCGGACTATCATGTCAGACATCGAACGCACATTCAGCAAATTCTTCTATTTTGTTATGCGTCTTATAAATATTTGTCTGTCTGTCTTTTATAAAGACCATTCAGTCCATTTATACTTGTGAACATCTTCTTTTGTCAAACAATAAAGATTCGATTTTTAGCTCTGGATTTTGGAACGTTACCAATATGTTTTTGGATTTCAGTAGACCAGTGTCAATGCTGCAATATCAGCAACAGTTACACTGTATACTTTGCAGAGCTGTCTTCAGTTTTCTTTTCTCCTCTTATTAGCAAGATCTAGATGTGGCACTTTTCAGCACGTGTAAGGGAACGCGTACGGGTAACGTCATCAAATCTAGGTTTTACGTCACGCGTTTGCCAAGATATGCAGTCTTGGTGGGAGCAAAACAACGTATGATTTGGAACATAAAAAAAGGTGAGTCACGGATGACGCAATATCTACACGTACGCGTACAGGTCTTTGCTAGACGTTCGATCATCTAGAACACTGTATTGCATAAAACCTTTGATGACGCTCAGCCTACAGCAAACAATGGATACACGTTCCATACCTGACTCCCATACCTCCTCGACAGTTCGATACGTTCTGTGTCACGGATGATACCAAACAACCCATACCGATCACAGGTCGTTGTTCCCTGTGTGTTGATGCAGAAGATGGACAGTACAAGACAATCACTCTATGGACGTGTATAATGAATCGTATTGACCAATCGCTCGGGTATCGTGCTCCAAATTCTGCGTACAAGTATCTCTCCTCCTGCTTTAGTATACAATGCCACTGATGCGGGCATTAGCCAGTACAAGACAATTGCTGTATTGACGCAGATGATGAACAGTCCCCTCACCGGTGTATTACACTAGCTACACGTACGTTTTGAGTGGGCGTATCCCTAATGATGTGTACAACTATGCTAACAATACAGTGCTACTGCATGATGCTGACATTAAACAATACAAGACAATCGCTGTATTGACGCAGATTATGAACGCTTTAAGCACAACGTCTGGTGTATTACGCTAGCTAAACGTTCGTTTTGCATAGGAGTATTCAGGGTTTAGCCTGGGAGAAAAAGGCAATGGGACATTTGTCCCCCTCAACCAAAATCCGATGGGACATTGTCGAAGGCAAAAAGCGCAAACGAGGCCTGTACGCGTTTTTGACCAAAGATGCAAAATGGTGCAATATGGTGCCATCTGAGAATTAGCCGATATATCGTGTTATCTGTGTGCGTGTGTGTGTGTGTGTGTGTGTGTGTGTGTGTGTGTGTGTGTGTGTGTGTGTGTGTGTGTGTGTGAGTGTGTGTGTGTGTGTGTGTAATCCAATGTCAAGTGTACATTTGGTGGCGCAGTGGTACGTAATCTCAATGCGCCCTTTGACGCACTGAAGGGTATAATGATGGGACATTTTCAATGGGGCAGGGCCCACTAGTAAATGAAACCCTGAGTATTTCTACTGCTGCGTGCAACTCTGCGAAAAATACAGTGCTATGATGCTGATATTAAACAGTACAGGACAATCACTATATTGACGCAGATAATGGACACTTTAAGCACATACAACTACTGGTGTATTACACTAGCTATACGTATGTTTTGTGCAGGAGTATTCCTACTGCAGCTATTCCTATAGTGCCGCTGGTGCAAATATTGGACAGTACAGGAAGATCACTATATTGACGCAGATAATGAACACTTTACGCACAATAGCTGGTGTGCTACGCTCTACGAGAAGGTTCTGCGTAAAGTACCTCTATTGCTGTGTGCAACAAATACCCCCCCCCCCCCCCCCCCCCCCGCCTTGTTAAACATCACTTGCCATTCAGCAAATCAAACTTCAGACAATTCGATCCATTGCCCCTCTAAGCAGTAGGTAACTTTTTTCATTAGTTTAAAAATCTTACGCGTATTGGTGTAAGCTTTTATTATATCATTGCGTATATTCTTTTGCAGGTAGGTGTAGATTTTTGTAAGAGGAATTCAAATGTGTTTATTTTGTGCGAATGAATCTTTTTCATCCACATGTGGTGTTTTAACAAAAAATGAATCTGTGGCCTCCTTACGGTGAGAGAGTGTGTATTCAACGAGATGTTGGTTAAATAAGAATCGTATAAGTTAGTACGTGTATTTTATTGTAAATAATGTAGTGTTCCGTTTCACTTTGCGTTCATGCGTTACGATTTTAATTTCTCAGATTTGAGATAATAAAGTTAATTTAATTTAATTTAATTTAATTTAAACTATACAGTGGTACTGATGCAGGTATTAAACAAGATAGGCCCCGTTTTTGGGGCAAATGTATTAAATTCTGTCTTCTGCAAGAAAAAGAAAGGACAGGTAAAGGGAGAAAGACGTAGTAGTTCTTAAAGGCACAGTGCAGGTCACAGCCTTCGTTTTGCGGTTTTGTTGCAGCTGAGTGCATTTACAGTTCAAAAATCCTCCTATGGTAGTAAAACAAACCCAAAACTACCCAACGACGACATCTGTGAAGCTCGACAGTTTCTTGTTCACGCGAGTGCATAAATTAACCTAGTTATTACGTGGTGTTTGGTCGGAGTTCGATTCAACTGAGTGATTCCGGCCTCCATTTTGTTTTACACAAACTCATGATGACGTCTGACATAGTTTGCTTAGTGACGTGTCTTTTTGTGCATGATGTGGTGATCTACCTGATCTAAATTTAGATCCAAAAATAGGCCAAGACCAGCCGGGTCCGAGTACGAAATTAATTCGTAAAACAATCGCAGTTCTTGACTCTTTGGGTGCAAGTCAATGAAACTTGGTAGTTCTTCTAACGGATAGCTGCCTGAGGTATGACTAAAAGCCCCAGGGGCTCCGTGCACCTGGATTTGACAAGTTCAGTACCTTTAAGGTACCGGGTGGGTGTGTGTGAGAGGAAGGGGGGGGGAGAACTGAGTTGTAGAGAAACAAAGGGTTGGAATGGTATATACGACTAACTTACTCCCAAATGACTCATTACATGAAGAACAGAGAAGTCATTTGGGAGTGATTTAGTCGTATAACCATTCTTTCTTTTCCCCGCGTGTAATAAGTCTTAAACCCTTTGTCGACGAAAGAAGCATCTCCCAATAAATTACAGCCTCGCCTTGTTAAACCTCACTTGCCTTTCAGCAAATCAAACTTCAGACAATTTGATCCATTGTTCCACTCAGCAGGTCAATCTTTTCATCAGTTTAACAATCTTACGCGTATTGGTAGAAATCAGACTTCAAACTTTCAGTTAATCACTTTCCCAGCCCAAAACACCATCTCTGTCCCACAAAAGAAGGTACTTTTATTACCACGAACACTTCATAAAATGACAGACGGAAAAGAAGAGGGTATTAGTGTAATGGTTATGCAAACTCGACCTGATCGTCTGCGAACATAACTCAACCATTCCCGCTGACTGAGAAGAGCTTGATGCCAGACGCTGTGTTTTGGCTACAGGCACATGAAACACACACACACACACACACACACACACACACACACACACACACACATACACACACAAGAACACGCACGTACGGTCATACGCACACTCGCACGGACGTGCGTACGCATACAGTCAAGAAAGCACACACGCAGGCATGCACGCACACACAAACACAGGCACACACACAGACACAGACACGCACACAAACACAAACACACACACACACACACGCGCGCGCGCACGCACGGACGCACACACAACCTCCAGCCCACACCCACACCCCGAACACATCCTAAACAAGTGGCGGTCGTTGCTGCTGTTGATCCAATTGTAAGACATTCATTCTCTTCCTGAAGCAGGGAATGCCGGGAAGGCAAAGCAAAGCATCATGGTCCAAGCGATCGACGATCTTTCTGACTAAACTACTCTGGCCTGGATCAGAAACAATGGTCCTAGTGTCCCGTGCACTATTGCGTTTGCTAAAAGATACAGAGAAGTTGTCTGTGACCAACGACGGTCGTATTTATCACTATAGCTCGTGTCTTCAACTCACGAACTAAACTCTCTCCAACTCGGAACCTTCGCACCGCCGCCCTCCTCACAACCGCACTTCACAACCCCCATCTACAACCATATCTCACCCCCCCCCCTTCTGTCCGACATTTGTCAAAGTTTTGATTCTTAATTTAGCAAAAGACTGACTCCTCCTTCAAACAGGGTTATGGATTGATAAGCATCGTATCTTGCAAGTATTATGGTCACGTATTCTAGTTTCCAAGACAGCTAACGACAGGAAAGGTGTGTCCGGTAACTGATATGTGTGTGTGTGTGTGTGTGTGTGTGTGTGTGTGAGTGTGTGTGTGTATGTGTGTGTGTGTGTTTGTGTGTGTGTGTGTGTGTATGTGTGTATGTGTGCGTGTAAGGGGGTGATGGTTTGGGAAGGGAAGGGGGGGGGGAGGGGAGGGGCTGGGAAATTTGTCTGGTGTAGGAAGTACTCTTATCCTAGAAACTGGAAACAGAGTCGTTGTTTTCTAGTTTTAAAAAGAACAGCAGTGCAAGAATAAAGGCTGCCAAAAATGGTATACACCGACAGAAAATTAACAAAGAATTCATTGTTCTTCGTTTTGGTAATTGTACTTTCGCCGTTGCATGCCATAGTTTTCACTTCCTTTTTCTTGTCACTCTGCGTTCGATCAAAGTCTTCTAAATGATACCTTTCTTTGTATTCAACTTCAGCAACAAATAGGTCATCAAATGAGAGAGGAAGAGAGGGAGAGGGAGGGAGAGGGAGGGAGAGTGAGGGAGGGAGGGAGAGGGAGGGAAGGAGGGAATGAGAGAGGAAGAGAGAGGGAGAAGGAGGGAAGGAGAGTGAATGAGAGAGGAAGAGAGAGGGAGAAGGAGGGAAGGAGTGAGTGAGAGAGGAAGAGGGAGGGAGAAGGAGGGAAGGAGTGAATGAGAGAGGAAGAGAGAGGGAGAAGGAGGGAAGGAGTGAATGAGAGAGGAAGAGAGAGGGAGAAGGAGGGAAGGAGTGAATGAGAGAGGAAGAGAGAGGGAGAAGGAGGGAAGGAGTGAATGAGATAGGAAGAGGGAGGGAGAGGGAAGGAGTGAATGAGAGAGATATAAAAAGAAAGAAGCATAGGATAAAAGGAATGAAGAAAGAAAGAAAGAAAGAAAGAATAAATAGGAAAGAAAGAAAGAAAGATGGGAAGAAAGAAATGGGGGGGGGGGGGGGTTAAGGGAGGAAGATGGACAGACATTAAAACTGTCATATGGAACGTTTTTTTGGAGCCAACATAAAGCAATAAACTGAAAAAAGCGCATATTTTTAAATGTAAAATAATCCTCTTACGGTCTTTCTCACGAGAAAATACGAAGGAATGATCAGTAACCCATATTATTATAGGTTTTAAAACATATCGGAATTTGGGAGAGTAAGAAGATAAACAAGAAGAGCAAACGCTCGATCGAGTCACTTTCGCAGTTCTGAATATTATATGAGGCATCAGATGGACAGGAAGAAATTGCTATTCACAACACAATGAGTCACGTTCACATAAAATTTGAGCCCGGTCACTTTTATAGTTTCCGAGAAAAGCCCAACGTTAAGTTGTGTGTTGCCGAACAGAAAAGGCTAGTTATCTCCCTTGTTTTTCTGATAACGTTCGTAAAAGGCTACAGATGTAAATACTTTGATGTAAAGAATAATCCTACAAAGTTTCAATCACATCCGATGAACTTTGTCAAAGATATAAAATGTCTAATTTTTCCTTTGACGCTGACCTGTGACCTTGAAAAAGGTCAAAGGTCAACGAAACCATCGTTAAAGTGTAGAGGTCATTGGAGGTCACGACTAAACAAAATATGAGCCCGATCGCTTTGATAGTTTCCGAGAAAAGAACACTGACCGATTACATAGAGTCACTTTTTCTCAAGTGACTCAAAAAAATGGCAACTTTTGTTTTCTGATATTCCTCCATTGGAAACAGTAAAAACAACATGTTTCTGCAGTTTCCAACAAACACTAACTTAATATGCAAAAAAATGACACGGTCATACAATAACCCAGTTACAATACACACTCTGTCTTTGACACTATATTGCATCGTATACACCACAAGCCTCGGTTTGAAAACGACTAATATAACATATAAACACGACTCCATATCACGTGACACAACTACTTCCCCACCTCGTTCTGTTTTCAGCGCAATTACTCTCGGTGGTCCAAGCTTCTTACAGGCGACACGAAACGCCAAGTCTGCCTGCAAATAGCTCCCCACACACGCACCGACATGGGCAAATAGACAGCACAATACACACCACTCTATGGTCTCATCGTCCTCTTCTGTATTTGCTATGCTACCCACTGCAGGCTGCAACATGGCGTGGACAGTCGGGGTCCACAAATGCCGGACCTCCAAGAGAACACAGCCTCCCTCGTTAATGCGTTGTGTATTTGGACTTTCAAAGAAAAGCTCAAACATAATGGAACCCCCGTTTTAAGACCTTCAAAAATCTGAGAAAATTAGGTCTTAACAAGAGGCGAAGCCTTCAAGGCTCACGTAAGAAATCGACAAACAGTAACACAAACTCAATCACTCCGTCACACATACACACACACAGTACAAACACACACACAGTACAAACACACACACACACACACACACACACACACACACACACACACACACACACACACACACACACACACAGAGAAAGAGCATAGGTGAAACTGTGCAACGGAAAGCGAGACACTAGATCTAGATCTGTCTGTCTGCATGTAGCACTTACATGGACACGACTGCCAAATAGTCTCGGCCCGCTCAAAATAACAATCACCGAGACTTTCAGTAATTCCATCGCGTGACGTCTAACCCTCGTACGTCATAATGTGACGTCAATGTAATATGACGTCTTCAAATGTTAAAGTTTCTACCACAGACATACATACATACATACGCACGCACGCACGCACGCATGCACAGACAGACAAAAGTTAGCATCGCATAGGCTACACTTACGTGAGCCAAAAAGGAGCGGGTACATTTACAGACGTTATGAACAAAACATGTGAAAAAACACGGGAGGAAGTCTTTCATTGGGGGGTCTTGAAAGGAAGGTTCCACTGTGCAATGTGGGCCTTGTTTTGACATCTCGGACTCAAACATAACTTTATTCCATTGTAACGAACAACTCACAGTCAGTACCATTTTCTTTCTAGGCTTTTAAATACAAAATTATGCTTCCGCTAAACTCGAAATTAGTCTCCAGATGGTCTTGTTTTCTTACGTCTGTAGTTGTGTTGGTGCACATAAGGCCGTTGACTGTTTCAGGGTCTTGAATACTGACACTGTTCTTGGGTATTAAAAGCTAAAGGCGGTGCTTAATTCAGCCCGAAGCCGACTTCGCGAAGACTATGCGGAGTACTCTTTTTACCGAAAACTCAGAGCTAAAGCTTAGTGCGGCCAGCGTCGCGAAGAATACTTAGCGTAGTCGACTTTGCCCAGTTAGCTTGAGGCTTTACAAAGCCTTACTGCCAATTTGTTTAGGACTTTTTGAAATGTTCGCTGGATCAAACGGGTCTGTTTCCGGGTCTGTATCTACTGTCTGTTTCCGGGTCTGTATCTACTGTCTGTTTCCGGGTCTGTATCTACTGTCTGTTTCCGGGTCTGTATCTACTGTCTGTTTCCGCCGCACCCTTCACAAACCTACACGTCACCGCGACCCTAAAACTTCCCCTCGCTTGACCAGTGGGTACGCTATATATAGGTCTTGTCCAGCAGTTGTAGTAACACCGTGTGTATGTCCAGCTAGCTGCCCTTTCCGGGTTGGTCATCAAACAATCAGAGGGCGAAACAATCATAGCAAATCTGATGTGAGAGTAGCCGGAGGGGGTGGAGATGGCGGGGAAATGACCGATTGCCTTTCCGCGGTCTGTCTTTGCTCGATGCTGACTGTGTTTGTGTGTCGGCCGCTGCTGTTGGGGGTTGTTGATTTGTTGGGATGATTGTAGGGGTGGCACAGAAGTGTAAAGTGGTCCGGGATGAAGTGTTGACTGCTTGTCTGTGCGTGTTTGAGGGTGGCAAAGTTGGGAAAGGCGGGGAGGGGGTGAGGTTAATGGGATGTGGGAGAAAGAGAGAGAGAGAGAGAGAGAGAGAGAGAGAGAGAGAGAGAGAGAGAGAGATTGACAGACAGACAGACAGAGAGAGAGAGAGAGCCAGAGAGAGACAGAGAGGGAGACAGAGAGAGAGAGAGAGACAGAGAGAGACAGAGACAGAGAGAGAGAGAGAGAGAGAGAGAGAGAGAGAGAGAGAGAGAGAAACTGACAGACAGACAGAGATAGAGGGGGATAAAGAAATCAAGAGAGCGACAAAGACAGACAGAAGAATGAATGACAAAGAGACATACAGCAACAGACTAGAAATGACAATCAAGTAAGACCGCCCAGACAAGGTCAAATTCTGCAATTGTCTGGTTCACAAATAAAGAACTGTGAAATTCCTTCCATAACAAATGTAAAGGTATTAGAGAAGTTCAGTTTCCAAAGAAGACAAAACCCTACAAAAACAGACATTCATTCTCGAGATCTGAGGACGTCTTTGCAATAGCCTAACGGTTACAATCAACAAACAGTTCAGTGAACAGCTTTCATAAGTGAATTGTGAATGTAACAAATAAGAAGTTAACAATATACTCTTCATGACCTGAAGCGCGCGTCTTGGGACGCAACCTTTCTATCGCTTTGCCACTTGCCGAACTTTGTTAGAGTCTATACAGACATCACAGAGACATTCACTGCCCTTCCTATGGCCAGCGAACTGTTGTTCCAATGATATAAAAGAAACGACAAGAAAGGGAAGCCCCTGTGTTATTTATGTAAAAAAGACAATGCATATTTCTGCCTCCGGTCATACGAATACCAATAGGTTATTCATGTGATAAATTAACACTCCAGACTCTGTAGAAATACGAAACTGTACGTTTGTCCTTCCTTCTGGTGACATAGAAATGTCAGCTCCTGCCCAGGAAACAAACAGCAATGAAGACAACTACAAAAGACAAAACTGTCTAAATAATCCAGTATTGGCTCTGCTGAAGCTTTAGAATACTTTACTTTTTGGTATGAGAATAGCACCAAACGTACCGCACGTCAGAGACGAAATATACCAAGACACTATAGGAATGCGCTGCTGTGCTCTAGATAACAGACTGCAAAAACCTAACTCCAAGAATACTTTAGTTTTGGTATATACAAAAAAACTTTTAAAAACCCACACCTACAGTTCTACAATTCATAGACAAAGGATACCAAGACACTATAGCATTGTGCTACAGATCAGAGACTTCAGAAACAGAACTCAAAGAATACTATAGTTTTGGTTACAAAAGAAACTCCACCTAGCCACACAGTTCTACAAGTCATGGACAAAAGATACCAAGGCAATTTAGCACTTAGCTGCTGTGCCATAGATAAGAGACTACCAGAGGAGTGTATATTAAATGGCAACTAGAATGTATTCTTTTTACTTTTGTTTAAAAATACTCCAGTTAGATAATGATACAGACATGCAACAAAAACATAGTACATTTATTTTTTATTTTTTTTATTTCTAGTATTCAAATCCATGTCACAACCTTTGGTTTCTATGTTACGAAGGTGATGCACTTTGAAACCTTTGTAACTTACTGAACGTAGACAAAGGAAATGTGCAAGTATTTATAATTCTTTCTCTGCAGGCCAAGTATATATATATAAATTATATGGAACCAGTAATTATTAGGAAATCAATCTGTATGGTTAAAATGTCTAAGTTGGTTACAGAAATGTCAACTTCGTAATATGGTTTCCACTGGTGCACAGCTCTGGAGAATAACCCAGATACCAAACTCTCCAGAAGCCACAACAGTACCACCACCCAGTAAAAGACCAAAGCCAGGACGGCCTCAGCGATTGTACGAGCACTTGCAAACAACACAGAATAATGAATCCACATGCCAATGACCAAAGCACAGCTGCCCATGCCTAGAGCCGGTATGAGTAGCATGCAACGATTTAGTGCTCAGGTCCAGACCAAAGACCATCCATTGATCGTTCGGTCAAGCCCGTGATGAAAGAGGAGGCATGTCTAGCCCTGCCAGTGTGGAGGGCAAAAAGCTCTGGCTGCAAGCTTTTGTCATGATCTCAAATCGTACGATAAACGACGACGGTGTATACCATGATCTCAAATCGTACGATAAACGACGACGGTGTATACCATGATCTGAGAAACAACGGCAAGTAAGTGGTCTAAATGCAAACGACATGTGCAATAGAGTAATTGATAGTTTATATGATTATATAATTACATTATATCATTATATCATTTTAGAGTTATATTTGGTGTATGCCATGACAAAACCAACGATGTCTTTGTCTGTGACCAGAGAAAATTTGTTAAAAGCGTACAACATCCTTTCTAGACAAGAAAAAACAACTCACCATCGTCTGTACACAGTCTGATTTTGAATCAAACCAATATTCAAATTTGCTAATGTAATTATCATGAGACAACAATGTTCTATATTCTGTCTCCGCAAAAAGGAGACATCGTGTCATTATTGCCTTCAACAATGTTTTATTTCTGTTTCCATTTTCATGAAATTTACATACATTTTTAAATATGAAAAGAACAACAAGCCAACGGTTTTGAATTGTTTTACAAAGAACATATTTCAAGGTACTAGACGTAAGACTGTTTCGTCTTCGTCTAATATTACATATAAAGGAGTCGAACTATTGTCCCGAATCCGGAAGTGCAAGTCATCTGCTCTGTTCGCTGTTCATTGAACAAACGACAGGAATGACCACACACGATCTTTCATAATGACATGACACGCGCGGTACTGACTATTGAATGGTCAAGGGACAGAGGAGGAGAAGGAACAACAAACACAACGACAACGACGACGTCTACGACAACAACAATCACGACGCCACCATCACCAACGACGACAGTAGCAATCAGACATTTTGGAATACTACTTATTTTAAAAGTGTTTATTTATTATGCATGGATTTGTTT